>NC_046975.1:1158260-1310760 GCF_009769545.1 Cyclopterus lumpus
AGAGATGTTCACGTACATGGATTGGGGGTAAAGAACTAGGTTTTAAATATTAAGTGGTTGCTTCGCGTTTAAAGGTGCATTGTGTAAGCTCTTCCCGCATGTTACAAAGAAATAGGAGCTACATTTCACCTCTACTACTGGGTCCATACAGTCTAAATGTATAGTCATCAGTTATTAATCAAGGCAAAAGCCATCTGTGTGTTAAAGATGCTACTAACCAGGATTGTGAAGTCTGTGTACATTTGTATAGTTTGTTTATTGGATTAAATCCAAAGGGGAAGAAACAAGAAAACAACATGTAGTTTTGGTCTATCTCCCCTGTGACCAGGATAGGGTGCAGCAACTACTGAGACACATTCCAATGGTACTCATGGTGTTTTGTTCTGCGTCCGCTTGCTACTTTGTTGAATCCGGAGAGACCAAAGGTAAGAACTATGGCATTCTCTCTGACCTCTATACATGTATAACTGAAGCTCCATTGCACAGTATGAGACGTACAGACTACAATCTAGCATTAAAGATTACAATTAGATGGAAAATTAGGATAGTCTTCAAAACGTGGTGTTTGTTGTCAAAACCTGGAACCAATCGGCTCTTTGATCAGGCGACAGCTATGTGCTTCCGTCTTACAGTTGGTGAAGATCAACTGTGGCTCTTGGTTCTAAAAATGATGGCCTCCTTGATCTAGTGAGGATATTGTTGGTCATGTGTGCATGACGTTGGAGCAAGCTGGGATCAAGGCGCACCGGTATGCATTGTGCAGCAATCACCGGTAATCTATTCTGTGCAGGCCTGGCTCGATCAAGCCTCAAAGCAACAGCAGAGCGACCTTTGATAGATTCACAAGAGGAGGAGTTGAAGAGTGTAAGGATCATCATCAGCTGGATTCTCATATAACTAATTTGATGGACCCAGAAGTCAGCAGGATCTAAATGAATCTGGAGGTTTGGTGGTGGATCAATCTAGGAAGGTAACAGGTTTTTACAACCCTGATCGCAATGCAGCTGAAACCAGCCTTTGTGAATCTTTGAGCTGTCACTTGCTTTGATATGCCATTAAGAAGAGTTGACGCGTATCGGTGCTAAACCCGTTTGTTTTGTTTGCAAAATAGTGTGCTTTGGGTTTTTTCATTATGCTATGACTAATTGTTCACGAAGCTAAGGGTGCATCCCAAGTCTCTTAACTGCATCCCCGTTTCCCTCACTTGCGACTTTTATTTGCGTCTTAGTCCCTGATATTAAATTACACCGAAACCTTACCAATAAGAAGCACCAGGAGTGCTTCAATCACTGATCCTGGTTACAAATTGTTGCTACCTACCTGAAAACCATGTATCTTTACATTTGGTGATTCAACACTTTTTATAAAAATATAAGATGAGTTTTCCTTTAGGAATATAATCATTTTCTCAGCCTATAAACAATTTAAAACCCATTATATGATCTTCAAAATTGCAGTCACAAAACTGGTTGCTATACTCAAGGAATGTTATGGAGATACGTTGTTTTCACAGCAGAGATAAAATATGCTACAGAAAGAAAATATATTCATGGCTAAGACTGTAATGAAGACAAATCAGTGAGTTCCCATTTTAATTATCTTAAGACATGAAGGAAAGCTTGTACTAAAGACAAACACTTTTAATCCATTACAATGTTAGTGAGTGTTGGGCAAATGATTATATTGGAGCATTAGGCAAATGATTTAACAATTTGTAGCTACATGATTAATTACAGGTGAACACAAACTCATCACACAATAAGATGCATCTCTGAGGCTTATGCACACAAAGTCATTATAATGAACGGAGGATGACGTACAGATTGTAAAGTCCTCTGAGGCAAATTTGTGATTTTGGGCTATACAAAATAAACAGAATTGAATTGAATGGAATGGTTACCTATTCCATCTCTCATGCTCACACAAATTAATCATTTTAAAGAGCCTAGATAAGGTATGGCCTGGTTGCTTATGGAACTTTTTCATATTTTTATTCAAGAGTGGTCTTCCAATTTGCGAGCATAGCTTATAGATTTCTCTTCTTCTAATGCTTTCCCTCAAAACCCAGTCCTCACAAGCACTTCTTAGTGCATCCCGTATAGGCGGTTACTCTTTCACTTGGCCCTTCAAACCTTTAGTATGCACTTCTTTTGCTTTCTTTAATAATTGTTGTTCTAAATAACAGTAAAACAGAGCCAATATGCCACATGTTAATATGCCTTATGGTAGTATGCATATTGTTGATTGAGCTATGGTAACAGTGGCGCATGTACATGCTGCCCCCGATAGCTCCAATGAATTTCACTTTTGTGTGTGTTCATCACAAATGGCATATGACAGAATACATTCATCAACATAGTAAAAGGCAGCGTGGGGATTGGATTAGGAGCAGCAGACTTTGAGACGATCGCTGCCCATGGCCAACCACCCAACTGCGGGACCAAACGCCACTAAACTGCCCTCAGGAGGAGAGTCGAAATGGAAGCTAAGCTAACCCGGCTAGAACATCAGGCTACACAATACAATTCAATTCAATTCAATTCAGTTTATTTTGTATAGCCCAATATCACAAATTACAAATTTGCCTCAGAGGGCTTTACAATCTGTACACATACGAAATGCCTGTCCCAGGACCTCACATCGAATCAGGAAAAACTCCCCAAAAATAACCTTTGACAGGGAAAAAAGGGAAGAAACCTTCAGGAGAGCAACAGAGGAGGATCCCTCTCCCCGGATGGACAGAAGCAATAGATGTCATGTGTACAGAATGAACAGCATTTACAAAGTTACATAAACACATTACATGAATATGACAATGTATGAATGGAACTCCAATCCATGAAACAGAAGGAGGTAGAGAGGAGGGGGCGGGGCATCAGCAGGGCCAAGGTGGGAGGCCGGCTCACCAGGCATCAGACACCTCCAGGTCCAATGGACCCTATGAGACGTGAAGTCACAACGACTCCGGGGAGGAAGCAGAGTTAATAAGGTGCAATGGAGAGATGTAAATGTATCCATAAGGAGAGAGAGAAGAGGAGAGAGGTGCTCAGTGTATCCTAAAACATCCCCCAGCAGCCTATAAGCCTATAGCAGCATATCAAGGGGCTCGACCAGGGCAAACCTGATTCAGCCTTAACTATAAGCACTATCAAACAGGAAAGTCTTAAGTCTATTCTTGAATGAGGTGACTGTGTCTGCCTCCCGGACTGAAAGTAGAAGCTGGTTCCATAAAAGAGGAGCTTGATAACTGAAGGCTCTTGCTCCCATCCTACTTTTTAGGACTCTAGGAACCACAAGTAGTACCACATTTAGTGAGCGCAGCTCTCTAGTGGGGCAATATGGTACTACAAGCTCCTTAAGATATGATGGTGCATCACCAATCAAGGCTTTGTAGGTGAGGAGAAGAATTTTAAATGTGATTCTTGATTTTACAGGGAGCCAGTGCAGCGCAGCTAATACAGGAGTAATGTGATCTCTTTTCTTAGTTTTGCAAGTACACGAGCTGCAGCATTCTGGATCAACTGGAGGGAGTTAAGAGACTTATTAGAGCAGCCTGATAATAAGGAGTTGCAGTAATCTAGTCTGGAAGTAACAAACGCGTGAACCAGCTTTTCTGCATCTTTTTGAGACAAGATGTGCCTGATTTTTGAAATGTTACGTAGATGAAAAAATGCAATCCTTGAGATTTGCTTAACGTGGGAGTTAAAGGACAAGTCTCGGTCAAAGATAACGCCTAGATTCTTTACAGTGGTGTTGGATGCGAGGGAAATGCCATCTACAGAAACCACATCACCAGATAATTGATCTCTGAGGTGTTCAGGCCCAGTAAAATAACTTCAGTTTTGTCTGAGTTTAACATCAGGAAGTTGCAGGTCATCCATGTTTTTATGTCTTTAAGACATTCTTGAATTTTAGCGAGCTGGTTGGTCTCCTCTGGTTTGATCGATAGATATAATTGAGTATCGTCTGCATAGCAATGAAAGTTTATGCAGTGTTTCCTGATAATATTGCCCAAAGGAAGCATATATAAGGTAAATAAAATTGGTCCAAGCACAGAACCTTGTGGAACTCCGTGATTAACGTTGGTGGTCATTGAGGCTTCATCGTTTACAAATACAAATTGAGATCGATCTGATAAATAGGATTTAAACCAACTTAGTGCGGTACCTGAAATGCCAATCGACTGATCCAGTCTCTGTAATAGGATGTCATGATCAATGGTGTCGAACGCAGCACTAAGGTCTAATAATACCAGTACGGAGATGAGTCCTTTATCTGATGCAATTAGGAGGTCATTTGTAATTTTCACCAGTGCTGTCTCTGTGCTGTGGTGTTTTCTAAATCCTGACTGAAACTCCTCAAATAAACTATTCTGATGTAGGAAGTCGCACAACTGATTTGCGACTACTTTCTCAAGGATCTTAGAGAGGAAGGGAAGGTTAGATATTGGTCTGTAGTTAGCCAACACCTCTGGATTAAGAGTGGGCTTTTTCAGGAGAGGTTTAATTACAGCTACTTGGGAGGAATGTGGTACATGGCCTGTTAGCAAAGACACATTAACAATATCCAGCAGAGAGGTGCCAATTAAAGGCAACACGTCTTTAAGCAGCCTCGTTGGGATGGGGTCTAAGAGACAGGTAGACGGTTTAGAAGTAGAAACCATTGAGGACAATTGGTCTAGGTTAATGGGAGAAAAGCTATCCAAATATACACCAGGGCCGTTTCCAAGGCCACTCCTCTTGATGACAGATCGGCAGTAGTTGAGGCCAAGAGATCATCAATCTTGCCTCTAATAGTTAAAATCTTTTCATTGAAGAAGTCATTACTACTGAGGTCTATAGACAGGCCCCGCCACATGCGTTGGAGTAGAATCCCTCCAGCTTCAGTCTGTGAACCTATATAGCGGGTTTTTTCTAGTCTTTCGACCACTCAAAGCACTTTAACACAACATCATTCACACCCATTCACACCCTGATGGGAGGGGCTAAGGTTCCACCTGCCCATTAGGACTAACTAACATTCACACGCCGTAGACACAACTACAGGAGCAATTTTGGGTTAAGTGTCTTGCTCAAAGACACATCGACACAAATCGATCCTCTGATTGAAGGACGACCCTGCTCACCACTGAGCCACAGTTGCTCCTCTGATGGATCTGCTCAGGTCGTACCTGGCAGCATGGACCAAACTTCACAGTTGATCCAGGGTAGAGTGGCAGAAGAGGAGGGGCTGAGCCGGTGAGGGGGGAGTTGCTGAGAGGTGCGTTTGATGCAAAGTGGCATGCGAGTATGGAGCACAACATAGCAGACAAAGTATGGAATATCAGATAATTCATAAGGGTCCACGAGCCAATAATTAGGTATTACATTACCATTAGAAGTATTCAGTGCTTCCAATGGCAACAGTTACCTCTAATATTACTGAGTTGCCAATATGAGTTTAATCGAAAGATTGTAGCCAGAAGACAATAATAAGGCAGAACACTGTACCTGTTAATCCAAGTAAATCTTTATTCACGCTTACAATCATTAAAAAGCAAAAGCAGGCTGTATATACATTTATCGCTCGTTAATTATGTGGTCACTTTTCTGCTCATGTTATCTCCAAAGGGTTTTATGTAGAAAGGTAACATTTCAGAAACATAACACCTTCTGAGTAACTAGTATCACTATTACACTTCGTTTAACCATGACCAACGCAAAGATTATGGTATGAAAATCCCAGAGCTGATTCATTCTTATTATCTGTTATGAGGATACCTGGAGGTTATAGTCTCTTGTATTGTGAACAAATAGAGACAACAGCAAACACTCCAAAAGCAATCCTCTCAGTCCATCCGACCAGATGGCATGGGAGTGTGTGTGTGTGTGTGTGTGTGTGTGTGTGTGTGTGTGTAAGTGTGTATGTGTATAGTTTCTAAGAGCAGGCTGTCAGGCTAGGCCAGACCTTAATGCATGGTTTGGTTTGAGTCCAGATGATATAATACTTTATCAGAGAGGACGGACTATAGGGAGCAGAGAGCGTGTATTTGACAATGCATTAGTGCACACACACCACTTTTGATCTGTTCTCTCTCATTGTCTCAATTTCAGAAAAGCCTGCAGGTGTAAATCATTCAGAACCATGGACAGCAACCTGCGCACTCAACACCTGTAGTGCATTTGGAAAATAATTACTGGTCTACTTTGATTTAATTTATTTTGTTTAATTGAACAGCGGCCATAGGCACGTCTAGTCACATTTACAAATTCATTACATTTAGTTAGTAACAAGTTACATCATCCACCATCGCTTACTTTTCCTAAAGGATAATCATTTACATGTTAGCGTTTATTTTTCGTCCTTGTGTGTCCGATTCAGTTTTCCTTCACCACAGCAGCATAGTCTGTTTTACAAAATGGCTTCATCAGAAACATAATAATTAAACCATAACAGTTAAGAGTAATAATAACTAGATTGGCACTCAATTAAATCCAACACTCCAAAATCATAATCTGCTGCAGCTAGTAGGGTGGTGTTCACACACACAGCACTGCTGCTGCTTTCTGTTCTACATATTCTACAGATGGACATTGAAACTGTAGCAAACATTGATATATATATATATATATATATATATATATATATATTGACATCATAGCAGCCTAGCTGACAGTTTCTCATAGCACATATTTATTTAATTCCCCCAGCCCAATCGGTAATCATCAAGTCTTAGATACAAGTTGGTAATTTCATACACATCATCAGACATTGCCAGATTGTGCTCAGCCATAAGTTCCATACATAAGTGAAACACATCCTCATCACAAGGATAGTCTTTAAAACAACAATCCTCTCTGCATATTTCTATTTTCATTTGATCAGTTGGCTGCAAGAAGTTCTGAGCTCCATGAAGTTTGGGACGAGGATTGTTTATTGTTCTTATGCGATGGTCATTTGGTCATTGCAGGCAGTTACAACTTCATCAAGCTCCTCCTATATGGACAGAAAGAGGGAAAATGTTTTTAGAAAATAATTTGTGTTTTATGCCCTTATTTATGGGAGACCAGGGATGGTGGATTCAAAGGGATGCTTTTAACAGCACCGCTTTCACAAAGAATCGATGACCTAAGAGTCATGTGGTCACTTTAATGTTTAACTACTTCTTTCCTGACCTTGCATATGGAATTTCATATCTGTGAGATTTTACAGCCAACACAACTAATTTCTTGAACATGACATGAATCTATATTTTGATTAGTACTAGATACTGTTGAAGTTAAAGATCAGGACTGTCTGTGCTGACGTTGCGAGTTCGTGCCATGATGTCTGTGGACTTTTCTCCCCGTGTCTTCACTGAACTTTCCCTCGTGTCTTTGCTGACTTTTTGTGTGGAGTATTTTCTTGGATTTTTTGATGTAGATTATTTTCTGTTCGACCTTCCAGTGGATTACCTTTTTTTGGTTTTGTTGGGTTTGATGTTCGATCACCCGTGGACTAAGGGGACTCTTTGAGTTTTTTTGTGTTTCTTTTCCCAGCGACTTGTTGTGCTCAATAAACTACGCTGTGTGTTCAGCTAGAACTAAACCTTCCTGTTGTCGTGCGCTTGGGGTCAGAGACAAACCATAACAGTAACTCTTTTAATCTAATTAACCCCGGATTGACACACAGGTATTTTTTGTTCACTACAGCTTATGTTCTCTTCTAAATTTAAAAAAATGAATGCCTCCATAAAAGGAAAATACAACCACAATGACACTGCTTTGTTTAGTGCATGGGTTCTTCAAACGTTCAAAGTATCAATAACAGAGTACTGTCCTTTGATTGACAGTACTTGGACCTCAAGTGACACTCAGTACCATTCTCACCCTCACTGGCGTGCAAACACTTTTGCGTTATTGCAAACTGGGTATTCTCAGTACTGTGATCTAACACAGCATCAATGAAGTACCCTGCGATAATAACAGGTAATTGTTGGTTTTGTATGCTTCTAGCCATATAATGTTTCTGTGCAATCACTGATACATATTCCATAAAGCTTTAATTTGTCGTACATGCGTATATGCCATACATAGTTTGGTCGACGGTTGTCATACACACACCGTTTTAAACTGTAATTATTGCTGTTTGACAGATGTTTGGTAGCTATTGGTGAATGAAGGATGCTCCCTCAGTTTCGTCTGTCTTGTTTTTTTTATCCACCAAAGTTTGTTCTTTAGTAGCTTTCTTTCTCAGGGCCAGAGGCTTAGTTTGATATCACGATTCCTCAAAAACGACTAAAATGTCACGATTTGTGAATCCAGGTCTGAAGAAGTCTTCAATGATGGTATCCATTTGGATGTGCTAAGCTTTGTCTCATCCACTTGCTTCGGTTGCTTTGGAGCATATGAGGAAACAACACACATGCACATGCCTATGAAACGTTTCTCCTTATTATGAGATGTGATTTGCTAGCTTAATCAGCGCACTGTGGTTAAGTAAAACATACCGAGATACTGCAGTCAAAATAGCGTAAAATATTGCTATTCTAGATGTTGTTGAACGGCCGTTAGCCTCCTCTCATTGGCTGCTACCTGCAAAGGTTGTATTGCAGTTACAGAGACAAGCGTAGTTGTTTTCAACTCAAACCATATCTCCACTTCACCTGGTTCACTGTTTCTTCACCATAGCTTCCCTGCTCTGCTTTGTTATGTCAGTATCTCATAATTATGAGCTAATTCCACCTCATAATTATTTGATGCTAAATCGAAATTATGAGATGCTAAGTCATACTTATGAGATGCTAAGTACTAATTAGATAGTATCTCATAATTATGATATAGTAAATCGAAATTATGAGATAGTATCTCATAATTATAAGATAGTAAGTCATAATTAAGTATGGGGATTAAGTATGGGCATAAGTATGATTTACACAATCTTAATTTTTTCATCACAGTGGTGAAAATGGGCTTCCATATCTACGCAACCAGGTGGTGGTGCTGACCCGTTTCTGTAACTTTGAGTTTAGGGTCATGTTTTGTTGCTAAAACGTGGGCTACAAATACCCTCTTGAGACTGAGACTAAAGAAATGATGTTCAAATACTCCCTCTCTCTCTCTCTCTCTCTCTCTCTCTCTCTCTCTCTCTGGAGGAACGTGGTGGTGGTGGAGAGCGTGGTGAGGCTAAATGTTTGATGATTCGTTCAAATTGTTTTACTTTCATAGTTCATTGTGTGATTGAGTTGTTGTCTTTTTGTCTGTTTGTCAGTGTATTTTGGTGTGTTTATTGGGTTTTTTGTAGAGAGAAAACCATGTTTCTTGTCTTTGAGGCATGGAGTTCGGGTTCAGCCTGACGCGGGTGTCCCGGTAGAGGCGGTTCTCCTGTCTGTGGGAGACTGTGTGAGACACGGTAACCTGTGCTACGCCTCCAGGATGAACCGAGGTGTGCTAGTGTTTTTAAGAGAGGAGCGTTTTGTGGCCGAATTGATATGGAGCGGCGTCACGCTGAACAGCGTTTATCTAAAGGTGTTCCCACTGGCAGTGCCCACCACCCGGGTCACCGTGTCCGGGGTTCCCCTGTTCATCCCCAACCAGGTGTTGGAGTGGAAGCTGCAGTGCTTCAGAACGGCCTGGGCTGTAAGAGTAATAAGCTTAAACATGTCCAGTCGTTCAGGAGACAGGTGTTAATGTTCCTTAGTAGTCCGTCTCAGACGCTGGACGACAAACGGGCAGAGGAGCGAAGTAGCACCGGGGCTCCGCAGAGTGGCGAGCTGTGCAGGGTGGCGGAGCACCGAGGCTCCGCCCACTGGGGCCGAAGAGGTGCACAACGGGCAGACTGACAGTCAGGTCGAGCTGATTTAGGTGGAGGAAAAATTAATGAGGAGAACTCAGATGTTCTTGGTGCAACAACAGAGGGAAAGAAGGTGGAGGAACTACTGACAGAAGCAAAGGAATGGAAGACGGAATGTAGAGAAACAAAGAGGAAGAAGGTGGAGGTAGCACGGACAGGAGCAGAGGAAGAGAGGAGGGAAAGTGGACCAACAGAAGGAAAAAATGTGAAGGAAGCACTGGCAGGAGCAGAGGAAGGGAGGAGGGAATGTGGAGCAGGGAGCAGCAAAAGGCCAACAGGTGAACCTGACCAGAGTCAGGCTGCTGGTCCAGAGGTGAAAAGGGAGGCTTGTGTTGTGGAGGAGGAGATGGAGTACGAGACGGACTCCGACTGTGTCTCTGTCCACGAGTCACAGGTTTACAGTAAAGATTTGTACAAGCTGGAGGACTTCCTGTATGAAACGTTTGGAAAACCTGTAAAAGTTTTAGAGCATTTTCCAGACGCAGGAAAGTTTATGAAAAGTGTTTTAGCAGTACAGAAAGCGGTTGGTGTGGAGACATTAGATGAGAAGAAACGTTTCCGTCTTAAAAAGCACAGGACTAGTCTCAGGAAGCTGATGAAGAGGGATAAAGGTTCCAAAAGGACTCCTTTAAGTGAGTCTGTCATGGATGTGCTGCATTAATCTTTCAGTTACTAATGGCTGTCTACAACACCGCTCTTTTTCATATTTCAATGCACACGGTGAGGGTTGGCTCTTTTAACATTAGCGGTGGCAGGGACCGAGAGAATCAGAAGAAACAAACAACTAGACATCGTTTTCCTGCAGGAAACACCTTGTGACCCACATCATGAGATTAGGGACTGGGGTTTGTGGTGGAGGGGCCAGTATGTCCTGTCTCATGGGACCAACCTGTCGGCTGTAGCCGTTCTGTTCTCACCTGGGCTGGATGTTAACATCATCTCCTCCACAGAGATAGTGACAGGCAGGGCTCTGGTGGTCAGAGCCATAGATTCCTCAGTGGACAGAACAGGAGAGGAACCTCACCTCCAGTCATCTTCCACTTTATCACAGGTGATTGCAGAGTCAGGTGTGGTGGATGTATGGAGGGTCAAACTTAGTCACTAGATGTGCACACCTCACCAACCACTAAGGGCAATTCTCACTGGCACTTACGTACAGGTGCTTCAGGACAGTGATTTCTGTCAAAAGTTTGTGGCTTTCTGGGGGATCTGGAGAGCGATTTTGAGTCCCTGAGCGATTTTGAGTCCCTGAGTCAGTGGTGGGACGTAGGAAAGGCACACATACGTGTCTTTGTTCAACAATACACAAGTCACTCCACAGTAAAAGTCAAAAGGCCCATTGAGGATCTAGGGAATGAGATCAGCGATTTGGAGCACACTCTATTCACTCACACCAGGATGACACTCACAGGCTTCAGCAGAAGAAACAACAACTAGGTTAATTTTTACGAGAACGAGCTAAGGGAGCATTGGTTAGGTCAGGTTCACCAGTGTTAGGGACATGGATGCTCTTACTTCTTATTTCTTTAATCTGGAGAAGTCTGTCTCTCGGACCAAACAAATGGTGTCTCTCTGCCTCCCTGATGGTGAGATGACGACTGACCCGGCCGAAATGAGACAGCATGCTGTAAGTTTCTACAGTGCCCTCTTCAGGAAGGAGGACAACCACAGAGAGGGTGTTGACAAGCTGCTTTAGGACCTTCCTCAGCTAGGCCCAGAGGACAGAGCTGTCCTGGACACCAGCTTCTCCCTGGAGGAGCTGACCGCTGCTGTGGCTCAGATGGCTGCAGGGAGAGGTCCTGAACTGGACCGGCTGCCTGCAGACTTCTAAAAGCACTTCTGGAAGTGTTTGGGAGCCAATCTGTGGGAGGTGCTGCAGGAGTGTTCACAGACAGGCCTGTTACCAACAACATGTCGGCATGCAGTACTGTCACTGTTACCCAAAAACAGAAAAACTAGAGACTGGTAATTGTCAATAACTTGGTTGCCTCAACCCTTTGGCACAGAGTTGTAGTCCTACCTCCACCACAGGGCCTGATCGAGAGAATCCAGAGGGCAGTTGTGGACTTCTTCTGGTCCAGGCTTCACTGGCTGAGATCTGCAGTGCTGTACCTACCGGTCCAGGAGGGAGGACAGTGCCTGGTGGACATTGCATCCCACATCACAACCTTCAGACTGCAGACAGCTCAGAGGCTGCTGTACAGCTGCGGCCTGCCATGGACTGATACTGCCTGTGTGCTGCTGAGGAAGGCTGACAATTAGGGTATGGCAAACACCTGTTTCTACTTCAGCCTCAGTCAGTAGATTTAACTGGTCTGACACCATTCTACCAGTCCTTCTTACAGGCGTGGCAGGTTTTTACAGTCCACCGGAGAGCTGTGATGACACCAGGGATGTGGCTCTTTGAGGGGCCACTGTTTGGGAGAAGCTAAATCTCATCCCAGGTCCTGACGTCGGTCAGCCTGAGATCCAGACTGAGAGAGGCCGGCTGTGTGAAGCTGGGTCATCTAATGAAGACCTCCATCCCTCAGCTTGCGGAGCTGATCAACATCCTCTCCAGCAGGCTGCTGCTCAGGCTGGTGGAGGAGGTCTGTGCTTCTCTGCCAGAAGAGAAGAGGTTCTCGGGCAGGGGTGAGGGTGTCGAGGTGGACCGAGTTTTTTGGCAGGGGATCCTCCCCAAGGGGCTGATGGCGGTCCCTCAGGAGACGACTATCCTGGTTTCAGGGCTTAGGAAAACACTTTTCTTACCATCTTTTTATTTATGGTCCAAATTACTCTTGAAGACACACTAATGAATTTCCTTTCAGGACGGGCCAAACTGGCAATTTGGAAAACAAGAAAAATGTGTGATGGGTAAAGGGTCAGAAGACATGAGTTTGATGCTGACGGGACTCCTGACTGCTCGGCTCAGGGTGGAGTTTGGTTTTTACAGACTCACAAACAACACGGCTCTGAAGGACGTCCTGTGTTCAGTCAGAGGCGATGCTCTGGTTCTGAACTTATGAGTTAGTTTTGTTGTAAGTTTTTGATAAACAGTATGACCATAGACAATCAATCAATCTCTCTCCCCCACTCCTTCTCCCCCCCTCCCTCTCTCTCCCTCATCACAAAATAAACTGAAATTGAATCTCTCTCTCTCTCTCTCTCTCTCTCTCTCTCTCCCTCCCTCCCTCTCTCCCCCTCTCACTCCCTCTCTCTTTCTCTCTTCCCCCCCTCTCTCGACCCCTCTCCTTCTCTCTCTCCCCCCCTCCCTCCTCCCCCCTCTCTTCCTCTCTCCCTCTCTCACTCCCTCTCTCTTTCTCTCTCCCCCCTTCTCTCGACCCCTCTCCTTCTCTCTCCCCCCCTCCCTCCTCCCCCCTCTCTTCCTCTCTCCCTCTCTCACTCCTTCTCTCTTTCTCTCTCCCTCCCTCCCTCTCTCCCCCTCTCACTCCCTCTCTCTTTCTCTCCCCCCCCTCTCACTCCCCCTCTCTTTCTCTCTCCCCCCCCCTCTCTCGACCCCTCTCCTTCTCTCCCCCCCCCTCTCACTCCCCCTCTCTCTCCCCCCCCCTCTCTCGACCCCTCTCCTTCTCTCTCCCCCCCTCCCTCCTCCCCCCTCTCTTCCTCTCTCCCTCTCTCACTCCTTCTCTCTTTCTCTCTCCCTCCCTCCCTCTCTCCCCCTCTCACTCCCTCTCTCTTTCTCTCCCCCCCCCTCTCACTCCCCCTCTCTCTCACCCCCCCTCTCTCGACCCCTCTCCTTCTCTCCCCCCCCCTCTCACTCCCCCTCTCTCTCCCCCCCCTCTCTCGACCCCTCTCCTTCTCTCTCCCCCCCTCCCTCCTCCCCCCTCTCTTCCTCTCTCCCTCTCTCACTCCTTCTCTCTTTCTCTCTCCCTCCCTCCCTCTCTCCCCCTCTCACTCCCTCTCTCTTTCTCTCCCCCCCCCTCTCACTCCCCCTCTCTTTCTCTCTCCCCCCCCTCTCTCGACCCCTCTCCTTCTCTCTCCCCCCCCCTCTCTTTCTCTCTCCCCCACCCTCTCTCGACCCCTCTCCTTCTCTCTCTCCCCCCCTCCCTCCCCTCCCTCTGTGTGCACGTGTTTGTGTTTGAGGCTCGAGACAGCTCCAGCCACTCAGACGCCAGCAGGCGAGCGCGAGCCCGCTTCGCATTTAACTATCTGGACTAAACGCTGCACGCGCAGAGAAGCAGGTTCCAGCGAGACACGGAGAGGACCGGGCCCGGTGTTCCGGTGTCAGCTCAGAAGATACAGCTCGTTGGACATCGTAACAAAGATTACTTTGTGGATTAGCAGAAAGTTTACAACGTGAAGTGGCGGCTCGCATTTTTCCCAGAGGGGACCCGAAGCTTCACCGACTCCGGGATGTATCGGTCCCGGAGAGCATGTCGGGGACCAGAGTTCTCCCTTCAATGCTGACAGCCGAACCGGGACGAGCTGCTGCTGTTACTATGAGCGGAGACGAACTTCTTCATTGTGTGCCCAGGACAACTTATCAATAGGGTGTCGCTGGTCACTGTCGCAGAGCTGCTCAGTGGGACTGCATTTATTGTTTTGGACTGCCACCCTGTTCATGTGCTGTTCCCATTCGTGTGTCCAGCAGCTGTGCTGTAGTGTGGGTTATTCACAGGGCTGCTATGCAGACTGACTGGAGCCACGCTCAGACAGCTCCACTGTGACCCACAGGCCTGGACCCTCACACAGAAAAAGCCCTTTAGAGCTGAGGAGGGAGGACTTGTGCGAAACAGCAGATGTTACACAGCTTTGTGTACTAAAGCGGATTATTCAGGATGCTGCTATGCAGACAGAGTGGAGCCACAGGAACTCTGCTGGGGAAGTTGGAGTAGCTCACACGGCTGTGCAGCTTCTGTCAGCGCCGCTGAACAGCTTGTGTTACACTGTTGGCAGCTGAAGGTTGTTGTTTTCAACTTATACCGGTTAAGTATGGCTACATTATGAGTTGGAAACTTTCACATAGACTTAGACCAACAGTTGTGTCTGAAACATAAAGGTCCTATTCACAGTTATGAAACCAAGCAGGGGAAGATTTTGAAAGATGACAGTGAAACTTTGTGGAATTGAAACATTTTGTTGGACAGTTTTGAAGGCTTTGCATTCCATACATCTGCATTTTGCATAGTTGAAATTAGATTTGCTGTTCACATTTCACTTCAACAGCTTGTTAGTTACACTAAGTGTCGGAAGATGAAGAACCCTCATCCACTGAGTAACACCTGGAGTAGATCCATGACCAAAGAGCCAGTGCTGATCTCTGTGCCAGACACAAACAAGAAGTTCAAGAGGAAGTCTCGGGAGCCTAAAAGGCTAGAGCCTGAGAGGATGACAACCTACCCAGAGAGCGGGTCGGATGTGGCCTCAGTAGATGACATGCAGACAGAGGCATGTAATGTCAGCAGGTTGGCTCCTCTACAGAGACAGCTGACGATGTCACAGGAGGGGATGGCCAGTACTACGGGGATTCTGTCCGGGCTCCCAGAAGGCAATGTGGCTCCAGCTCAGAGCAGTGCCATAGACATGAGAATTGGCATCAACGTGCCTGCCATCACTTCCAAACTGTCCCAGTTACCCGCCTCTCCGTTCTCTAACTCTGAGATCTCCCACTGGCCCACCGCCATCTCCCAGCCCCTGTCCAACAGACTCAAACTGGGCCTCCGCTCCACTTTCCCTCTGTCGACATCATCCAGCAGCAGCCACAGCCATTCACCCAACCACCAGGCCTTCTCCCTGGAGCCCCAAACCTCAACCCTGCCTGTCCCGAGAGCCTCCCAGACCTCCCAGTGTCACGAGTATGTGGAGCCCCAGGACCAGTCACCTAAGGTGAATGTGTGGAGTGTCATGAAAAAAATAACATGGAGAAATATAGGATGTATAAGAATTAGTCAATCAACACAAAATGTTGATAATTGATTAATGGTTTAAGCAAAATGTATTAAATCCCATTGACTTGTATATATATATATATATATATATATATATATATAGTCAACTTAATATCTTACAAAACAAGACATTTAAAAACATCACCTCAATTGAAAAATAACTAATATATGATTTAGTAATGAAAATAACTGTTAGCTACACATTTGTTATTGCTGTGCAGCTATAATTAAGTGTATTTGACCTATTTTTTAGATAATGTATCTCATGTGTTGTGATCATCTGGGATAGGCAATACTCAATCAATTATGAATCAGTACTTTTCAACTAATTGATGCCAAACAAATAGCTTTTGAGTTAGTGTGGTAGGGATCTGCCCATCCTCAATACATTCTGTAATAGAGTATGTATGCTGGCTGTCAGTACAGGCCCAGGAGTACATGTGCTTTCATATGCTGGCCGTGTCATTCCGGTGACCTATCCAAACATGTAACACAGCATTGGGATTGAACAGTCCTTATACTGCTTCAAGCTGTCTTGAATTCCATTATGAACTCACTGCAAAACATCTGGCTCAACTTCTTCTGAGTCCCCAGAAGTCTTATTTTCTTAAGGTAAAAAAAAAAAAAAGAAATCCGCCAATTTCTAACAAAATGACAAGACAAAACAATACAATGAATTGATAAACATTCATTTTAAATTATATATTTCAATCTGTTGCTGTTGTTAGGTGCACATGATCCTAGGTTAATTATGGTGAGGTGTTCATCAGGGTTTGGTGAGAAGGATTCTAGGTCTGATTGGGGTTGTCCATGGGCCTGGGTCAGCCATGGCGTGCCAAGCCAGCAGGGAATAGCCATGATTTGATTTCCGACTGCTGCTGTTCACATTATTCACTGATGAACTGGTGGGAAGCTTTTATTGTGAAGGTATAGTAAATGCAAGGTAACCTTGCTGTCCTGTGGAAAAACCCTATGAGGGACTGGTGGGTTACAAGCTTTGTTCCAGAGGACAGTTCAATAAAATGGTGCTGTTGTTAAGTTCAGTGAAACAGAAAAGCAAATTTCCTTCTGCTCTCAGGAGTCTCCCAGGAAGCGGGCTGGGGGGAGTACTGATGGACCTGGCCGTTTCCCAGAGGTCAAAGCCATCCAGCAGACCAGGAGGCTTCTGGCCAACGCCCGAGAGAGAACCCGTGTCCACACCATCAGTGCTGCGTTTGAGGCCCTGAGGAAGCAGGTCAGACTCACGTTCTATACTGATAACACACACACACGCACACACACATGTTCAAGCTCCAACTCAAGCATATTGTTCACATAAACATTGCACAGAATCACATACATTGTTTTGGCTTTCAGTAAATATGTTTACGGTGGCCTCAATATGCAGACGCTGACTGCAGGAAATAAAACAAGAGGAAGAAGTCTGTCGGTCTGTAACTTATGTGAATACAGATTCACGTATTTGGTCATTTAAAGCAGCGGTCCCCAACCACCGGTCCTGGTACCGGTTGATTATCAAGGTTGGAAAGATGTTTTATTTTGAAATATGACCAGATACATCCGTCTGTGCATCTGAGCCTCTTGACGCATGTCAAAAGGTCACATGATACGTTACCCCAAAAATGAAACTCACAATCTAGTGACTGACGGTGGCCTTAAGAGTACATTTCAAATAACAACTCTGCTGGTGTTCTGGATTAAAATAAAGGCAGAATATCCTGAGATCGCCAAAAAAGCACTGAATGCTTCCATTTCCAACATCCTGTCTTCATGAAGCGGGTTTTCTGCAGTGACAGCGACCAAAACTAAGTTATGGAGTAGACTGGACATAAAGAACACACTTCGGGTGTCATTGTCTCCCATCACCCCGAAATGGGACCGGCTTGTTGTAGAGAAACAAGCTCAGGGCTCCCACTAACTCGGCGTAATGTAATGTTGAGTTGTATTCTTATTCACTTTATATTTGTTTTTATGCCGGTCATATCATTTTACTACGTCATATTTGTTACATCATATTTATCGGCCACACCGCGAAGGCCGGTCCATGAAAATATTATCTTACACGAAACCAGTCCGTGGAGCAAAAAAGGTTGAAGACCCCTGGTTTAACTGTATAATGTTCTTGTAGCAAACCAACATCAGGATGGCCCCATGCACAGCAGCAGTATGAGCCAGTACAAACAAGAGATTCTGTTTGATCAGATTTAAAATGTACGGTTGATTGCACCAGTTTACTGCTTGCTTAAAAGAGCACAAAGCCTCATACATCGTTAGCCACCATGCCACTGCAACCCACAACGGATAGAAACTTGAAAGAGCCATGCTTTTGCATTGGCTGACAAACGTTTCTTCATTTAGATAAAACAGCAAAGGAGTGTGAACAAAATACTGAGCCCACTGAGGTACTCTTGAAGAACATCTTGAAGTAAAATGCTATGTAGTGCTAGTAAGTCTAGAACCCGGTGTCTAGAACCCTACTCTGTGGTAAAAATGTGATTGAGCCATCTCGCTTCCTTCTCAGCTCTTTTGAGAGTTGCACATGCACCTTACCGATCGGGCACTCTTTACCAATGGAGGTTAGTAAAGAAAAGGTTTCTGTGCTGAAGCGCAAGCAAGCATTTAAATTATCCTGGCAATTTAGTTGGGTGGCATTGGAGGGTGTGGGATAAACTCCAAATGTTTAGTGTGTATGGAGCATTTTGAAATCTTTATTCAAGAGCGTGGTCTTTCGGTTTCAGACCATGACTCTTTGATTTCACATTTTATAATGCTCAAAACACTGCCCTCCCTGCCATTGTATTAGTAATGGTAAATGGACCTGCAATCCACTCAAAGCTCTTTAACGTGACATTCCCACCCATTCATACACTGATGGGAGGAGCTACCATGCAAGGTGCCACCTGACCATCAGGACACTAATGCTGCGCTCACACCAAAAGCCTTGCGAATCTTTCCATGCAAAGTCAATTCACAGACATGACTGGATGCGAATAAAGCATATTTTCCCCGGGCGGCGCGAATGACGGCAATAGCACGAAGCAAAAATGCGCCCGACTCTGAGTTGCGAAAGCCAATCGGCGTTGAGACGCTCTGCCCGTCATCACTGACGTCGTGCCGTTGGTGAATCTAACTGGCTGCTGCTGCTCTCGTAGCGCTGGAAGCGGAAGTTATCCAGGCGTAGTTGTGAAAAACACCGAGCTGTGTGAGCCTACGGGTGATGTTATGAACCCAGACACCAGGGCGCTAGATGTTCCGACGTTTATGGGATGTCCTCAACAAGTATAAAGCAGAACTAGTGGTTATTTCTTCCATGGTAGAAAAAATATATACTTGTTCTAAAGTACTGTTATGTTTGTTGTTTACCATATTTATCTATCATTGCATGTTTATTGTTTTTATTACATCTGTATTTGTATTATTGTATTGTTTTATTCTATGTTTATTTTTAATGTTATGCACCTTATACCGAGTCAAATTCCTTGTATGTGCAACGCACTTGGCCAATAAATGATTCGGATTCTGAAATCTGTTGACAGATCTCTGCACCAGAAATGTTGGCATTGTGCGTTTCTGCAAACTACGTGGTACGTTGAATATGGACGTTTCATGGATATGGTTCATATCAGTCCGTATCATGCTTGCAGCAACGCTCAATGCCACATGATTTACGTTGTGAAACAATTGGTGAGGCATAGGCAACAAAACTACTTGGTAAAGGTTTGAAAAAAGATCATGGTTTGTGTTTAAATAATGACATAACGTGTAATAACAACGTGTAACTACAACACTTAGAAGACTCTCTTACATAACATAAGGACAAATGTAACAGTGTTACACAACACGCAGAAAGTGACTTTCACGTGCAACAGGAACACCAGTCTCCTGAGTGAAAGTCCTGTCTTTGTTTGAGTCATCCATCCACCCCTTCCGCTCGGCCTGAGAGGATTTTCAAGCTTGTTTTGCTCGTTTTCATACCACGTAACTTTCAATAGTGATATTATACCATGTCATTTTTCATAACAGTCAATTGATATACTACGTCGCCTACTCACTGCTTAGTAAAACTCCACATCCAACATATCATTGGTTTGCCCAAACGTACAACAATTCTAATCCCAACCCCCTCTATTTCCTCCTCTACAGGTACCATGTTACTCTTATGGACAGAAGTTATCCAAGCTGGCAATATTACGTATAGCCTGCAACTACATCCTGTCTCTGGCTCAGTTGGCTGAGCTGGACTACAGTCCCGACCACAGCAGTCTGAACTTTTCTCAGTGTGTGGAGCAGTGCACCAGGACGCTGCAGGCCGAGGGCAGGAGCAAGAAGAGGAAGGTGAGACTGAACTCCTTACACTCTGAGGCAGAAAGAAACAAATCAACCTTTAGAATTATGTTGGACCATATTTCACTTTGAGGCTTCCCTGTTTTCTGACCCGCTCCTGATTGAATTAGTTGTTATACAAACATTGTTTACCTAATGTCCACAGCACCGATTCCAAAAGTGCAACAACAGAGTCACGTCTTACTCACCACTCTGCTGAGAGCACTTTCTCTTTACACTACTGTTTTGAGTCATTCTTTAATTCCAATCATTTTTACTTTGCCATCCTTTTGTTTGCTGTTAAGTTACTGTCAATGACACTCTGGAAGCAGGAACTAGCGCTGTGTAAAATACATGCAGCATGTGAGCCATTACACTACATTAGTTCAATATGTTTTACCCTGCCTTTCTTTGTGCCGGACATGCTCCCAACTGTTATTTATTTATTATTTATTTGAGACCGTACAGCATGACATCTCCAGCACACCCATCTCACCTGGGCCTTGTTTGCCTTTGACAAGCGATCTTAGATATAATGCAATGCAATGTTTTGTACCTGGAATTGTTCATGAAATGAAAATGAAGCTCCACATTCTACAGCGTTCCTTTTTAATTGATATACGTGGGTGGAGGTTAAAGAAAGTAAACTTTGAATTTAGGTTTTAGGTTCCGTTTGTAAAAATTGAGTATGACATGTCCCCTTTAAACTCACATTCATCTTAAATAATGAAATGGCATTCCTATAAGGTTCATGAATATGCATGTCATATATTGTGAATGTCAGATGAATGATACAAGTGAAAAGAGAAAAATGATCACGGTAACGCTTGAGATCAATAGTGGATCACAAATATCACAATTGACACTTGACATGCAGACAGTAAGACTCGGGATTGAACTCCTAACCTAGTGGTTAGAAGAACCCGCTCTAGCCACTGTGCAGTTGCTGCATCTCTTCTTAACTCATGTAGCTCATATAGAGGCGTCAGTGTTTAATTGAGACTGTTTTTTAGACAGCAGTTCCATAACACAAGAGCAACAGACTCTGACCAACGACCCACATTATCTTCCCTGCTAATGTCTCATTCTTAGCTCACTTAAAAACATGAACACTACCTGTTCTGCATCGTGGCCTTTTGAAGGAGCCCCCAGGCGAACATGAACACTACCTGTTCTCCGCCGTGGCCTTTTGAAGGAGCCCCCAGATGAACATGAACACTACCTGTTCTCCACTGTGGCCTTTTGAAGGAGCCCCCAGGCGAACATGAACACTACCTGTTCTGCATCGTGGCCTTTTGAAGGAGCCCCCAGGCGAACATGAACACTACCTGTTCTCCACTGTGGCCTTTTGAAGGAGCCCCCAGGCGAACATGAACACTACCTGTTCTCCGCCGTGGCCTTTTGAAGGAGCCCCCAGGCGAACATGAACACTACCTGTCCTCCGCCGTGGCCTTTTGAAGGAGCCCCCAGGCGAACATGAACACTACCTGTTCTGCATCGTGGCCTTTTGAAGGAGCCCCCAGGCGAACATGAACACTACCTGTTCTCCGCCGTGGCCTTTTGAAGGAGCCCCCAGGCGAACATGAACACTACCTGTTCTGCATCGTGGCCTTTTGAAGGCGCGTCCAGGCGAACATGAACACTACCTGTTCTCCATCGTGGCCTTTTGAAGGAGCCCCCAGGCGAACATGAACACTACCTGTCCTCCGCCGTGGCCTTTTGAAGGAGCCCCCAGACGAACATGATCACTACCTGTTCTCCATCGTGGCCTTTTGAAGGAGCCCCCAGGCGAACATGATCACTACCTGTTCTCCACTGTGCCTTATTGAAGGAGCCCCCAGACGAACATGAACACCACCTGTCCCTCACACTGGCCTATTGAAGGAGCCCCCAGACAAACATGAACACTACCTGTTCTCCATCGTGGCCTTTTGAAGGAGCCCCCAGACGAACATGAACACTACCTGTTCTCCATCGTGGCCTTTTGAAGGAGCCCCCAGACGAACATGAACACTACCTGTTCTCCACTGTGCCTTATTGAAGGAGCCCCCAGGCTAACATGAACACTACCTGTTCTGCATCGTGGCCTTTTGAAGGAGCCCCCAGGCGAACATGAACACTACCTGTTCTCCACTGTGGCCTTTTGAAGGAGCCCCCAGACGAACATGAACACTACCTGTTCTCCACTGTGCCTTATTGAAGGAGCCCCCAGGCGAACATGAACACTACCTGTTCTGCATCGTGGCCTTTTGAAGGAGCCCCCAGACAACATGAACACTACCTGTTCTCCAGCGTGGCCTGTTGAAGGAGATGAACATTCAATAGGGAACAGTGCACTACTAGTGTCAGTTAGTGTGTTCCCTACCCTTCTGTGCCATTAACAAGTTTACACTGTGTAACACCGACACTCTGGCAGCCTGCTACAGTAGCGGAATGCATTCACTTAAGAAAAATGTGCCTTGTTTTTCTGGAAAAAAAGCCTTCCTTTTACTACAAAACTATGAACACAACACGTAAAGAACACATTGGCATTACTTTTTGCTACAAAAAGGGATGGGTCAATGTGATTTCAACATGTGGTTATTAAATTAATATATTTTAAAGTGAGCAAGCTTGGATTGAAGATTTTCCTTTCTGAGACAGTCAAAGTGCTTTCACATCCAGCTTCACACTATTGCAGTCATGCTGCTCTCTTAGATGTTAACTAGATGAGGGCTTTTCCCTGCTTGCTGGCTCTTTCTCTCTGTGTGCATGCCTGCATTGTGTGTGTGTGTGTGTGTGTGTGTGTGTGTGTGTGTGTGTGTGTGTGTGTGTGTGTGTGTTCTCTCAAAGTTCCAGACACCAGATGTTTAGAGTGGAAGGGAAGTGGAGCTGGCGCCATGAAGGGCAGAGGGCAGCAAGAAGGCACGCGAACTGAAACCACACGAATGTGCACAAACACACACACACACACACACACACACACTTGGCACATTCCCCAGCAGTCTCTCTAACACATTCCCCCACTCTGCCTCTCCAGGCCATCTGCTCCAACATACTTTGAAACAAGGAGGGGAAAAAACACAGTCATCATCAGCCTGTCAGACATCAGCAGCTGGTGGAAAGACAAAGGGGGGTGGGGGTAGTGTGTGGATGTATGTGTGTGTGTGTGTGTGTGTGTGTGTGTGTTTGATGGGGTTGGGGGGGGGGGCACACTTTTTTCATTTTCCTCAGAGCCAATGAGTCTGTGTGCATAGTTAGCAGGAAAAGAAATGAGGTCCCAAATATCCCAACTGGAACTCATTTCAGTACTAAGAGTTTCTACTACTCACATTGTAGTCTGAGTGAAGAATGAAGTATATATTGTACTTAATTAAAGGGGAACTTCACACTAAATATATATTTTCTATATGTTTGCGCTGTACACATAATCTCATAGATTATTGTTGGCACATTTTTCTGCTCAAAATGAGCTTGAAATTAAATGTGTCTGCTTGGGCAGTCTAACTGCTGTGATCTAGTCAGAATGTAAAAAGATATTCAGAATAACAAACAGTAATGTTAGCCCTGATAAACAGCATGGCTACAGCTATGGTGACACTCCTCCTGTCTCACAGACATTCAATTCAATTCAGTTTATTTTGTATAGCCCAAAATATCAAATCACAAATTATCCTCAGAGGGCTTTACAATCTGTACACATACGACATCCCTGACCTTTGACCTCACATCGGATCAGGAAAAACTCCCCAAAAATAACCTTTGACAGGGAAAAAAGTGAAGAAACCTTCAGGAGAGCAACAGAGGAGGATCCCTCTCCCCGGATGGACAGAAGAATAGATGTCATGTGTACAGATGAACAGAGTTACAGCACATTCAATGAATATGACAGAAATTATGAATAATTAGTAGTAGGCATGGACCACGATCCAGACCTCCACAATCCATGAAACAGAAGGAGGAAGAAAGGGGGAGGGGGGGCATCAGCAGGGCCATGGCAGGAGGCCGGGCCAAGGAGGCACAAAGAAGGAGGCCAGGGCCAAGGTGCAGGATGCAAGAAGCAGGGGCAAGGAGTCAGGTGAGGGGACTGTGTCTGCCTCCCGGACTGAAAGTGGAAGCTGGTTCCATAAAAGAGGAGCTTGATAACTGAAGGCTCTGGCTCCCATCCTACTTTTTAGGACTCTAGGAACCACAAGTAGCCCCGCATTTAGTGAGCGCAGCTCTCTAGTGGGGCAATATGGTACTACAAGCTCCTTAAGATATGATGGTGCATCACCAATCAAGGCTTTGTAGGTGAGGAGAAGAATTTTAAATGTGATTCTTGATTTTACAGGGAGCCAGTGCAGAGCAGCTAATACAGGAGTAATGTGATCTCTTTTCTTAGTTTTTGTGAGTACACGAGCTGCAGCATTCTGGATCAACTGGAGGGATTTAAGAGACTTATTAGAGCAGCCTGATCTGGGCTTTTTAGTTAGAGTTGACTCTCTCTGTGAACTTTCGTTGTGAGTAAATTGCAATCAATGGATAAAAGGGATGCAGAAATAACTACATAATGATGCCAATTTGTAAAAAGTCTGAATTGATATTGTGTTAGTTCTCTCCGCAAGACGACAAGCCAATCACTTTTAAAAGCTTGTTTTCTCAAGGGAGCTTGGATCGATCAGGACTAAGCTTTTTGTAGCATCTCCATCAACACTCTAAATAGCGTCATCTAGGGGTAAATACATCAGCTTTGTAATTGTTTGTACCATGAGGTTTATACATATGCATTCATGTCTTCAGCTCTCTCCAGCGCCAGAGCCCGGACATGAACCCAATCGAACATGATTGAATTGAAGGCCACTCAAGGACATCCACAGAGTTCAGAGTCACTATGCATTGTCTTGTTGTCTTGGCTCTGTGCTTAGGGTCATTGTCCTGTTGGAAGGTCAACCTTCGGCCCAGTCTGGGTCTTGAGCTCTCTGGACCAGTATGTCGTGCATATGCCTGTACTTTGCTCTGTCCAGCTTTCCCTGGTCAGTCCCCGAGTCCCTGCTGCCAACTCTCACCATAGCGATGAATGGAGCCTGGTTTCCTTCAGACATGAAGCTTGAAGCCAAACAGTTACATCTTGGTTTCATCAGACCAGTGAATCGTGTTCCTCATTGTCTGAGAGTCATTCAGGTGCTTTCATGCATCTCCCAGATTGGTAGAGTTTTGCAGTGATTGTTGTCCTTCTGGAAGTTTCCCCAATTTCCACACAGAATCTGTGGAGCTCAGCAAGAGTGAGCATCCAGTTGTGGTCACCTATCTTACCACCACGTTTATCATGTGGAGTGATTACTGTGTGTGTTTCTGTTCCCAGTTCAACCAAGACATTACCCCCTTCAGAATCAACAACACAGCCTCCAGCCCATCTGAGTCCATTCATACAGCATCAGCAATGTACACAGCCATGTGTACACTGTATGATACATTTCTGTCATTTCAATTTCACTAAGAATATGTCTTCTATAAGTCATATTTATATTGTGCATGCTGTATGATGTTATCCTACCAATAATGAATAACCTGATGAGTTCCAGTGTCACTGTACTAATCACAGCTGAGATCAAAGTGGTGATGGACTCGTTCCTCTCTGTGTTCCAGGAGTGAGGCTGATGGCGGTGGACCGGTCCAACAGGTCAGCCGCTGACAGAGCGACGAAGACGCAGAATACTGGCAGGACAAATGACGAGATGATGGTCAGAGGAAAGCTGAGGAAGTGGATACATGAAGGAGTGGAAAGAAATTACCTTTTTTTTCACCACTTATTAGTAACGAGCATCAATAATTGACTCTGAGGTGGAGTTGTGGAGTTCTGTACATAAAGGCCAACAAACAACAACTGACTACAAGACAGAGATGCACAGGGACTTCAAGGATCAGCCCTCAGCAATAACCTCCAGCCAATGCCATGACATGACTTGTTGCCTTGTCAGTATGTATGTTTACTATTGGAACAGTCACTGCAGTTCAAGCAGCTCATTCATTAAGCTGCTGTAATAGTGTAATATGTTTTATAGTTTATAATCCTGTTATATTTCAAAAAATGCCAATTATGTTTATTCAATACAAATAAAAACAATTGTAACATTAACCATTGTGATTCTTCACAAAAACTACACCAATACAATGGAACTACTATACATTACATTTCTCTCGATGTGTATTTCTATTAAAAGAACAGTGTGTATGACTTACATGATATATAATTTGATTATAATATACACAACCATGTTTTTATTCAAATATAATCACCTGAAACTAAGGGATTTATTAGCATACTGTAGAATGAAACCTTCATATCTACATAATAATAATAATAATAATGCATTATATTTGTAAGCCACTCTTCATCCAAGAATCTCAGAGTGCCACAGAGCCAGTACATAGTTCAAACTAACAATAATAAACATTTTTAAAAATAAAAATAACATTTAAAAAAAAAGGAATAGTTGACAAGTCATAAAACTCAACTCAAAAACGCCTTCCTGAATAAAAAGGTTTTTCGGCCAGTCTTAAAAGAGTCCAGTGTCTGTGTTGCCCTCAGGTGGTCATGGAGACTGGTCCATAAGTGCGGCGCTGCTGAGCAAAAGGTGGTGTTGGGGACCCGGAGGAGCGAGCTGTTTGTAGATCTGAGGGTGGAGGTAGAGGTTTGGGGAGTAATGAGTTCTTGTAGGTAGGGAGGTGCATGTCCATGTATTCATTTATGGGTGAGGAGTAGGACTTTGTAGTCAATCCGGGTTGAGACAGGGAGCCAGTGGAGTGAGTGGAGAATGGGTGTTATGTGCTCATATTTCCAGACTCTCATCAGGATCCTGGCAGCGCTGTTTTGAATGTATTGTAGTTTCTGGATGTTCTTGCCAGTGATCCCAGTGAAGAGTGAATTACAGTAGTCCAGTCTAGAGGAGATGAATGCGTGGACGAGCTTCTCTGCATCTGACAGGGTTAAAGTGGGGCGGAGTTTGGAGATGTTTTTGAGATGATAAAAGGAGGTTTTGCACAGGTGTTTTATATGGTCATTAAAGGTCAGGTGAGGATCAAACCTAACTCCAAGATTAGTGACTGTGGAGGAGAGGGGTATGACCTGACCATCGAAGGTGAGGTGAGTTATGGAGGATGACTGAACCTGGTGTGGACTGCCAACAAGGAGGGCTTCAGCTTTGCTACTGTTTAGCTGGAGAATGTTATTGCTCATCCATGTCTTTATCTCCCCAAGACAGGCGGTGAGACATGACATGGCTGCAGAGGGGCTTGGGGCAGTTTTTATGTAAAGCTGCGTGTCGTCAGCATAACAGTGGAAGGACATCCTCTGTCTGCTGATGACACGACCGAGGGGGAGCATGTAAATAATGAAGAGGATGGGGCCGAGGACCGACCCTTGGGGAACACCACAGGAGACAGGGAGCAGTCTGGACTTGCATCTTCCCAGTGAGACATATTCAGTTCTGCCAGAAAGGTAGGACTGAAACAACTTGAGTGCAGAGTCTGATAGTCCGACAGCGGTGTAGAGGCGCTCTAGGAGAGTGATCCACTGTGTCCAACGCAGCAGTCAGGTCCAGGAGGATGAGGAGTCAGGGTGATCCAGCATCGGCTGTCATCAGCAGGTCATTCGTAACCCTGAGCAAAGCTGTTTCAGTGCTGTGGCCTGAACGAAAACCTGACTGAAACTTTTCAAACAAGTTGTTATGTTTGAGGTGGTTCTGAAGTTGAGAGGCGACTACCTTCTTTAACACCTTGGACAGGAAGGCAAGGTTGGAGATAGGCCTGTAATTGGCTAGAACCTCCGGGTCCAGGGTGGGCTTCTTGAGAAGGGGACGGATGACAGCAACCTTGAGAGTAGGTGGGACATAGCCACACTGAAGGGAAAGGTTAACAACCTTGGTGATGAGAGGACTGAGAGTGGGGATATGTGACTTGAGCAGAGCAGTGGGAATGGGGTCCAGGGTACAGGTACAGGATTTCATTTTTTTGAGGATTTCCTCAACATGGCTCTCCTGAACCTCAGCGAGATGTAGAGTAGACAGCACACTCGTAAATAAGGTGTTGGTGTCAGAGGGAAGCAGACATGGAGAGCTGGACATCAGAGAGCGAATGTTGTTGACCTTTGATCTGAAAAAGTCAATGAAGCTGTTGCATTGCTCCTCTGTAGCCTCAGTTGAAGAGGATGGTTGTGGCTTCAGGAGATGATTTATGGTGGAAAAAAGCTGTTTGGAGTTGCCAGGGTTTTTATTGATTAACCCGGAATAGAACTGTGAGCGAGCATCTTTAAGGGAGTTGGAGTAGGCCCTTTGATGCTCACGGTAGGCCAGTTTATGGACAGTGAGCCCAAAGTGTCACCAACAATGACAATGTTAGTTGACATAGTGCAGAGAGAGGTAAGGAGATCACTTATCTCAGGTAGAAAAGATGGGTTTGGTTATATAGGGAGCAGGTCCACTTCAGTGATTGGCCATGTTTCTACAGTAGCCCAGAAGGACAAACCAAACACTAGAGCCTTTGGCTTTGTTTCCTGAAGGCCACCGTAGTTCTTCGTCATGCTTAGAAAAGGAGTGAGAGGAGGATATTCAGTTGGTTGCAATCTGCAGCTTCACCACTAGGTGCCACTACATCTTACACACTGTTCCTTTAAAGGCCGCAATAAACTTGTGATAACACAAATGTTAAAGGGCCACTACAGTGTGGGAAATCTGAGATATCCTGATTTTTATTCCATAACAAGTCAAACTCCAAAAACACTGGATCACAAAACACAGAACACAAAACACAGAACACAAAACACAAAACAGAGAACATAAAACACAGAACACAGAACACAAAACACAGAACACAAAACACAGAACACAAAACACAAAACACAAAACACAGAACACAGAACACAAAACACAGAACACAGAACACAAAACACAGAACACAAAACACAAAACACAAAACACAGAACACAAAACACAGAACACAAAACACAAAACACAGAACACAAAACACAAAACACAGAACACAGAACACAAAACACAAAACACAAAACACAGAACACAAAACACAAAACACAGAACACAAAACACAAAACACAGAACACAAAACACAAAACACAGAACACAAAACACAAAACACAAAACACAAAACACAAAACACAGAACACAGAACACAGAACACAAAACACAAAACACAGAACACAAAACACAAAACACAAAACAGAGAACACAAAACACAAAACACAGAACACAAAACACAAAACACAGAACACAGAACACAAAACACAAAACACAAAACACAAAACACAGAACATAAAACACAAAACACAAAACACAAAACACAAAACACAGAACACAAAACACAAAACACAGAACACAGAACACAGAACACAAAACACAGAACACAAAACACAAAACACAAAACACAGAACACAAAACACAGAACACAAAACACAAAACACAAAACACAGAACACAGAACACAAAACACAAAACACAAAACACAGAACACAAAACACAGAACACAGAACACACAAAACACAGAACACAGAACACAGAACACACAGAACACAAAACACAGAACACAAAACACAAAACACAGAACACAGAACACAGAACACACAGAACACAGAACACAGAACACAAAACACAAAACACAGAACACAGAACACAAAACACAAAACACAAAACGCAAAACACAGAACACAGAACACAAAACACAAAACACAAAACACAAAACACAAAACGCAAAACGCAGAACACAGAACACAAAACACAGAACACAAAACACAAAACACAGAACACAAAACACAAAACACAAAACACAGAACACAGAACACAAAACACAGAACACAAAACACAGAACACAAAACGCAAAACACAGAACACAGAACACAGAACACAAAACACAAAACACAGAACTCAAAACACAAAACACAGAACACAGAACACAGAACACAAAACACAGAACACAAAACACAAAACACAAAACACAAAACACAGAACACAAAACACAGAACACAAAACACAAAACACAAAACACAGAACACAAAACACAGAACACAGAACGCAAAAGGGTTAAAGAGTGGACATCTTATTCAGTCCCTCTTTCAAAGTCTCAAACCAGAATTATTGATTGTTGGAACAGTTGAAAGACTGACGATGACGGTTTGGATCGGTTTCATTTTTCCCTCTGTTGAAATCTGTGAGGTAAAATGACTGACAGGTCTGACTGGAGTCCGGTGGCTTTGAGGACATCTTATTAATTGTAAGTTTCATAAGTTAATACATTCTAATAATTGTCCAAATCCCTGTTGATTTGATTTAATGCAGCCAGGCTGACAGAGAGTCACAGCTCTGTGGAGCCGTGTATTCCTATAGACCTCAGTAGTAATGACTTCATGAACTTCTTCAATGAAAAGATTTTAACTATTAGAGGCAAGATTGATGCTCTCTTGTCCTCAACTACTGCCGATCTGTCATCAAGAGGAGTGGCCTTGGAAACGGCCCTGGTGTATATTTGGATAGCTTTTCTCCCATTAACCTAGACCAATTGTCCTCAATGGTTTCTACTTCTAAACCGTCTACCTGTCTCTTAGACCCCATCCCAACGAGGCTGCTTAAAGACGTGTTGCCTTTAATTGGCACCTCTCTGTTGGATATTGTTAATGTGTCTTTGCTAACAGGCCATGTACCACATTCCTTCAAAGTAGCTGTAATTAAACCTCTCCTGAAAAAGCCCACTCTTAATCCAGAGGTGTTGACTAACTACAGACCGATCTCTAACCTTCCCTTCCTCTCTAAGATCCTTGAGAAAGTAGTCGCAAATCAGTTGTGTGACTTCCTACATCAGAATAGTTTATTTGAGGAGTTTCAGTCAGGATTTAGAAAACACCACAGCACAGAGACAGCACAGGTGAAAATTACAAATGACCTCCTAATTGCATCAGATAAAGGACTCATCTCTGTACTGGTATTATTAGACCTTAGTGCTGCGTTCGACACCATTGATCATGACATCCTATTACAGAGACTGGATCAGTCGATTGGCATTTCAGGTACCGCACTAAGTTGGTTCAAATCCTATTTATCAGATCGATCTCAATTCAAGAATGTCTTAAAGACATAAAAACATGGATGACCTGCAACTTCCTGATGTTAAACTCAGACAAAACTGAAGTTATTTTACTGGGCCCTGAACACCTCAGAGATCAATTATCTGGTGATGTGGTTTCTGTAGATGGCATTTCCCTGGCATCCAACACCACTGTAAAGAATCTAGGCGTTATCTTTGACCGGGACTTGTCCTTTAACTCCCACGTTAAGCAAATCTTAAGGACTGCATTTTTGTCTCATCTCAAAAAGATGCAGAAAAGATGGTTCACGTGTTTGTTACTTCCAGACTAGATTACTGCAACTCCTTATTATCAGGCTGCTCTAATAAGTCTCTTAAATCCCTCCAGTTGATCCAGAATGCTGCAGCTCGTGTACTCACAAAAACTAAGAAAAGAGATCACATGACTCCTGTATTAGCTGCTCTGCACTGGCTCCCTGTAAAATCAAGAATCACATTTAAAATTCTTCTCCTCACCTACAAAGCCTTGATTGGTGATGCACCATCATATCTTAAGGAGCTTGTAGTACCATATTGCCCCACTAGAGAGCTGCGCTCACTAAATGCGGGGCTACTTTTGGTTCCTAGAGTCCTAAAAAGTAGGATGGGAGCCAGAGCCTTCAGTTATCAAGCTCCTCTTTTATGGAACCAGCTTCTACTTTCAGTCCAGGAGGCAGACACAGTCACCTCATTCAAGAGTAGACTTAAGACTTTCCTCTTTAATAGTGCTTATAATTAGGGCTGAATCAGGTTTGCCCTGGTCCAGCCCCTTGATATGCTGTTCGTGTGAGATCAAATGAGTCCAATCTTTTGTTAATGATGCCGATGGGATTGCTGCTATTTATTAATTAAATGCATTGGATTTGATTAATTACTCAATAATGTAATAATTAAATCAAAGTGATAAATGTATTTGTTCATTCTTTTCTATTCTTCTTTGGACTGAATTGAATATCTATTATATTTGATTGATTTTAAGATTACAAAAATTAAAGATATATATATATATATATATATATATATATATATATATATATATATATATATATATATATATATAGGCTTATATGCTGCTGGGGGATGTTTTAGGATACACTGAGCAGCTATCTCATCTTCTCTCTCTCCTTATGGATGAATTTACATCTCTCCATTGCACCTTATTAACTCTGCTTCCTCCCTGGAGTCTTTGTGACTTCACGTCTCATAGGGTCCATTGGACCTGGAGGTGTCTGATGCTGGTGAGCCGGCCTCCCGCGTTGGCCCTGCTGATGCCCCGCCCCCTCCTCTCTACCTCCTTCTGTTTCATGGATTGGAGTTCCATTCATACATTGTCATATTCATGTAATGTGTTTATGTAACTTTGTAATGCTGTTCATTCTGTACACATGACATCTATTGCTTCTGTCCATCCGGGGAGAGGGATCCTCCTCTGTTGCTCTCCTGAAGGTTTCTTCCCTTTTTTCCCTGTCAAAGGTTATTTTTGGGGAGTTTTTCCTGATCCAATGTGAGGTCTTAGTGGGCTATACAAAATAAACTGAATTGAAATTGAATTTATGATATTATGTGTCACAAAGCCTTGGGCCGTAGTAGTGGTTTGCGCCACTGCAATAGCGGAACTACTGCAGTCATTGGTCCCAAGAATGAATGCAGATTGTTATTTTTCCCTTTGAAAGCAAAAGACAGATGTTAGTGGGTGTTAATGGGCTTTTTCCCAGTGTGAATGTTGCTTTGCTCCAGCATGCTCGATGTGAAAGGAAAGAATACATTTCCAACATTCATAGTGGAGAGTTGCCAAGGTCAGGAGGAAAAGCTTCACAGAGGTCGATTTCCCCAAACTGATACCCGAAAGAGGAGGGAAGGAGGTGAGGCCTACATATGTGACTCAGCAGAGAGAGAAGTATATCTACACATTTAAAAGCAATACAGAATGTCGAAGAGTCGTACTGCTTTATATAAACTACTTTGTATTTGTTTATTGCCACCTGCATTACGTGTTTTCAGTTGTTTAAATTGATTCAGAGACATCCACCAGAATGCAGAAAATTAAGTGTCTCAAAATATCAATGGGCAAGGAACCCAAAACTTCCCGCTTGTATAATATGTATACCGATGAAATCTGATCTCAACAACGCAACTATATATATATATATATACTTGTATTTATTAAACATTTGGCAGATATCTCAAGATTGTAGACGTGTTTATTTGGATGTAGACGGATGGAAATTAAAACTTTTTCTATGACCAAAACATTACACACAATATTTCAAAGAGTTCCAATCTTGTCATAAAAATAAAGATGTTGGATACTGTACGACGCCCTGCTGCTCCGGTCTGCTTAACTTCCTGGCCGTCAAAATGAACACATTGAGCCAGAAGCAGATCGTCCTGTTGGCTGCAAACACGTTTGACTCCAAGTGGAAAGACTCCTCGAAAAGAGTTTCGTTTGAAGTTTGCCCGACGACACAGCGGTGCGTTTCCCAGAAAGACATCGACATAAAGAGTTGCCTCAAAGTCCAGAATTAGTGCAGGGAGAACATCCCAAGATGTGTTTCTAATCACCCGGATGAGTTGCCGCCGGTGACATTTTCCAACATGGACGCTTCGAGTCTACTTGGGAGAATGGAGCAGTCGTACTGAGGTCCGTGAGCACTGGAGCGTCCTATTCTATTTAATGTTTTGTATTATCTGGACCCTGAGTCTGAAATAAAGTTTGATTGATTGATTGTGTTTTGAGTTTTGTGTTCAACTTTGTATTGCGTTGTGCTTTATTGTGTCTACTCAAGTTATGACAATAAGAACACATGAATAGTTTGTATTTATATCGGAATGCTTGTTATTAGGTAGCTGCTGCTACCTGTCGGCCTAGCCCTTAATGCAGCAACTGCATACAATATTTGTGTTGCCTTTACGGCATTTTCTATTTCATTTTTGTTTAATTAATGGGGTTTATTTCAAGACAGTTATTGGTAACATGATTTTCCTGTTCATGGCATGTTATGACGTTACTTCCGGTTAATTCACTTCCGGGGCGGGACTTCCGGTTAAATGGTGTCTGGTTTCACTAGCTCGGGTTAACATTTGACAGTGGACCGCATGCTCCAGAATCTGCTCGCATCCACGGGGAAGCATCGTAGAGGCAATTTCGTGAGTGCTGTAAATGTATAAAGATGCAATGTATATTTATATTTTCTACTATGAAATGTTATATTTACGTATGTACACTGAATGTTTGTATTGTCTTTGTTTGCAGTTTTCACCAGCATGATTGAAGGAAAAGAGTTACAGTAAATGGGTGAAACTTATTACGACTCCGTCTTCATTGACTGTGGTCACCCTGCACGAGAACACTACAGTGAAAAGAAAAGCATTGGATGTTTCAACGGGATCAAGATGGCCGCCAACGACAAATCGTCTGTATCCAGCACTAGGAGCAGCAAGACTGCGTCATCATCACCCAGTGTGGCTCGCGTTCGGGCTAAAGCAGAAGCTGCTAAGATTAGAGCATCATATGCTACCCAAGAAGCTAAACTGAAGATGGAAAAGGCTTCTAGGGAAGCAGATAGAGTCACAAGAGATGCTCAAATTCAGTTGGAAGCAGTAAGAATAGACACAGAGTTGGAGGTGCTGACGTTACATCGAGAAGCTGATGTGGCCATGGTGGAGGCTCAAGTGCTGGAAGACGCCGAGGGAATTCCAGTTGAAAATGGCAGATCTGAATCACAAAGGAGAAAAATTGAACGTACCAGTGAATATGTTCAATCACAAATCAATCTTCGTTCTTCCGCTCCACTCTTGTCAGTCTTACCTGTTCCATTCCAGGAAGAATCAAGTGCCAGCTATGTAACATGGTATCCACCTACAAAAGATACTGTACCACCTACCAACTACAAGCTAAAGTCCGAAGGAGCTGAGAGCGGGCATTTAGCTACACCAAACCTACCTGTCCGTGCACAGTCATATGTTCCACAGCAGATTCCTCCCTCTAGCACACCACCTCTGGCAGAGCCTTTGGCACAGTATTTAGCACGACGAGACCTTGTCAATTCAGGACTGTACCAATTTGATGATAAGCCTGAGAATTACCGCGCATGGTGCTCTTCATTCGACAATGCCGTTGGCGAAGTTCACCTCACAGCATCCCAAGAATTGGACCTCATGACTAAATGGCTGGGGAAGGAATCTAGTGAACGGGTGAAACGCATACGCTCAGTGTACGTAAGCAACCCCAAACTGGCTTTACACAAGGCATGGGAGAGGCTGCGTGAGTGCTATGCCGCTCCTGAAATAATCGAGAGGTCTCTGTTCCAGCGGTTGGACGCAGTCCCCAGGATTTCAGCGAGGGATCACACCAAATTACGTGAACTTGGAGATTTGCTCATGGAAATCCAAGGCGCTAAAGAAGAAGGTTACCTCACTGGCCTGTCGTATCTGGACACATCACGTGGAGTTGGACCAATCGTGGACAAACTTCCATTTGCACTTCAGGACAAGTGGATGTCTACTGGGTCATGCTACAAGGAAGAGAACCAAGGGCGGTTCCCTCCCTTTGAGTATTTTTGCAACTTTGTGTGCCGGGAGGCGAAGAGGCGCAACGACCCTAGTTTCATGCAGCAAGGTGGCATCATAACGCCAACAAAACTAGATACATTCATTGTCAAGAATTTTAACACCAACAAACCCATCTCGGTAAACAAAATGGACGTTTCTTCGACCAATGATGACCCTAACAAGAACTGCCCATTGCACAACATGCCTCATCCACTCAGAAGATGCAGAACATTCAGAAACAAACTCCTCAACGACAGGAAGGCTTTTCTTATGGAGAAAGGAATATGTTTCAAATGCTGTTCGTCAGTCTCACACCTTGCTAAAGACTGCAAGGCCTCTATAAAGTGTTCAGAATGTGATAGCCCCTATCATGATGCAGCCATGCATCCTGGTCCGTCACCTCAAAGTTTCACTTACCTCCAAGCCCCTCCACCATCACAAGAGAACAGCGGGGAGGGAGAAGATCATTCTAACACGGCCGATGTTAGAACAAACTGCACGGAAGTGTGTGGTGCAGGTCAGTGGAGCCGCTCATGTGCAAAGATCTGCCTCGCAAAGATATATCCAAAGGGTTCCAAGGACATGGCTGTGAAAGCCTATGTAATTATAGATGACCAGAGTAACCGCTCACTAGCTAGACCGGAGTTCTTCAAACTTTTTAGTGTGGAGAGCAAACCAATCTCGTACTACCTCAGAACTTGCTCTGGCATCGTTGAAACATCTGGCAAGAAGGCAGAAGGATTCCAGATTGAGTCGCTGGACGGAAAGGTTCTCATCGCTCTCCCACCTCTCATGGAGTGTCATGAAGTATTGAACAATCGGTCTGAGATTCCGACGCCAAGCGCTGTTCTCCACCAGCCTCATCTCCATCACATTGCCAAGCATATCCCGCAACTGGATCCAGAGGCACAAATACTTCTGCTACTCGGAAGAGATGTCCTTCGAGCACACAAGGTCAGGCAACAAGTCAACGGACCACATAACGCCCCCTTTGCTCAACGACTGGACCTGGGTTGGGTAGTAATTGGAGAGGTGTGCCTGGGTAATGCACATAAGCCGACAGTCAACACGTTCAAAACCAACGTGCTAGACAATGGTCGTCATTCAATCCTTCAACCCTGCACAAACTCCATGCATGTCAAGGAGACACAGTACAGTGCTAACCAGCCTGACAAGACAACAAAGAGGATGCTGGGTGAGACGGTGTTTAATCGAACTGAACGTGACAACAAACTGGCTCCATAAATAGAAGACCTTATCTTTTTAAAGATAATGGACACAGACGTCTACACAGACAACACTAACACTTGGGTCGCCCCACTGCCATTTAAAGAACCACGCAAGGTTCTGCTGAACAACAGGGTGCAGGTAGTCAACCGGTTCGCATCCCTACAACGAACCTTGAGAAGGAGACCTGAGATGCAGGAGCAGTATGTGGCATTCATGGAGAAAATCTTTGCTAATGGACATGCCGAGATAGCACCGCTACTGAGAGAAGATGAGGAGTGCTGGTACCTCCCAACGTTTGGGGTCTACCACCCACAAAAACCCAATCAGATCAGGGTTGTCTTCGACTCCAGCGCACAGTATCGTGGCGTCTCCCTCAACGACGTGCTGCTCACTGGTCCCGATCTCAACAACTCCCTTCTTGGTGTCTTGCTACGCTTCCGGAAAGAGAAGGTTGCAATTATTGCTGACATCCAGCAGATGTTTCATTGTTTCTTTGTGCATGAAGACCACCGCAACTTTCTGCATTTTTTGTGGCACAAGGACAATGACATTAATAAGGAAGTTATCGAGTACCGGATGAAGGTTCATGTATTTGGCAATGCGCCATCTCCTGCTGTGGCTATCTATGGGCTGCGAAGAGCTATAAGAGAAGGAACAAAGGAGCATGGTGATGATACTGTTAAGTTCGTGGAAAGGAACTTTTATGTGGACGATGGCTTGGTTTCCCTACCAACTGAAGCGGAGGCAATTGATTTGCTTCAACGAACGCAGACATCCCTTGCAGAATCAAACCTCCGCTTACACAAGTTTGTATCAAACTGTCAGGCAGTTGTAGAGGCCTTCCCACCCGAAGATTGCGCCTCAGTAGTCAAGGACCTAGATCTGAGCGGAGAAACAACACCCACACAACGGAGCCTGGGTCTGCTCTGGGAGATCAGGACTGACACATTCACCTACTCTGCGTCAACTACAATCAAACCCTTTACCCGACGTGGAGTTCTCTCCACGGTCAACAGTATTTTTGATCCCCTGGGTCTGCTGGCACCTGTCACGATCCAGGGAAGAGCCCTCCTCCGGGAACACACTTCAGAACTGTTCGACTGGGACATGCCGCTCCCAGAAGACAAGCAAAGCGGATGGGAATCCTGGAGAGATTCACTCCAGGACCTAAAACAGCTCCATGTTCCTCGAACATACACAGTGATCTCACCCACTAAGGCAGTGCACAAAGAGTTGTGTGTGTTCTCGGATGCATCTACCAAGGCCATCGGTGCAGTGGCGTACCTGAAAGCAGTTCACGAAAATGGGCAAGCCGAAGTAGGATTTGTCATGGGTAAGGCAAAGTTAGCACCCCAGTCTGAGCCTACGATCCCAAGGCTTGAGCTGTGTGCCGCTGTCTTAGCAGTAGAGATGGCAGATCCCATCAAAGATGAGCTAGACTTAAAGTGGGATGCCATCAATTTCTATACGGACAGCAAAGTAGTGCTCGGCTATATCTGTAATGAGTCAAAACGATTCTATGCATACGTCCACAATAGAGCTTTGCGCATTCGTCAGTCCTCAAAGCCTGAGCAATGGCACTATGTACGTACAGAGGAAAACCCTGCCGACCATGCATCAAGATCCTTATTAGCAAACCGCCTTGTACAAACCTCTTGGTTCACTGGACCCTCCTTCCTGCTCCAGCCATCTTCAGAGGAAACGCAAACATGTGAGACATTTGACCTAATTGAACCTGAAAGAGACTCAGAAATTCGATCACAAATCCAAACCTGTGCTACTTTCCTGGAAGAACCAATACTAACCTCTGAACGCTTCCAACGCTTCTCCACCTTTGCCTCTCTACTAAGAGGAGTAGCATTCCTGGTTCACATGGCAAGATCCTTCAAACACTCAAACCAAACCAGCAAATGCAAAGGCTGGCACACATGCAACTTATCTCGTACTCCGGAGGAAATGGACCAAGCAAGGAATGTTATCCTTAAAGCAGCACAAAGGAAAGGGTTTGCAAAAGACCTGACGGCTCTCAGAGTCAACAAAACGGTGTCCAAAAACAGTGCTTTGCTGAAACTCAGTCCAACCTTGGAGGACAATCTCATCTGCGTTGGAGGCAGACTAAAGCACTCCAACCTCGCAACTGCAGTAAAGAACCCAATAATTCTGCCCAAGGATAACCACATCCCTCTACTTCTCACCCGACATCACCATGAGCATGTGAAACATCAGGGGCGTCACCTGACAGAAGGAGCGATCAGAGCAGCAGGACTGTGGATCTTGGGTGGCAAGAGATTAATCAATTCAGTACTTCATAAATGCATTATCTGTCGCAAGCTAAGGGGAAAACTGGAAGAACAACGCATGGCAGACCTGCCACCTGAACGTCTCAAAATCTGTCCTCCTTTTACATATGTGGGCTTAGATGTTTTTGGACCTTGGTCTGTCACAACCAGACGCACCAGGGGAGGACATGCAGAGAGTAAGCGATGGGCCATCATGTTTAGCTGTATGAGTGCAAGGGCTGTACATGTTGAGATAATCGAGTCGTTGGACACATCCAGCTGCATAAACGCTCTTCGGAGGTTCTTTGCATTAAGAGGTCCTGTGAAACAGCTCCAATCTGATTGTGGTACCAACTTTATTGGCGCATGTAAAGAGCTTAGGATGGACAAAATGGTGCAGAAGTACGTCAGCAAGCAGGAGTGTAGCTGGGTATTCAACCCACCACATGCTTCTCATATGGGAGGTTCATGGGAACGCATGATTGGCATTGCCAGAAGGATCCTCGATTCAATGTTCCTTCAGCAAAACATTCGACTGACGCATGAAGTGCTTTGCATACTAATGGCAGAGGTCACAGCCATCATTAATGCACGACCTCTCGTACCTGTGTCTACGGATCCTGACGCCCCCTTCATACTCTCGCTGTCAATGCTCCTTACACAAAAGACAGGAGTTCCACCTCCACTTGGAGACTTCTCGGACATGAACCTGTACACAAAGCAGTGGAGACAAGTCCAGGCTCTTGCCAATCAGTTTTGGACCCGTTGGAGCCGTGAATACTTACCTTCCTTACAACACAGACAGAAATGGACATTGGCCCGTAGAAACCTTCAAATTGGAGATCTTGTTCTGCTTAGGGACAAGCAGAATTGCCGCAATTGCTGGCCTATGGCAAGGATTATCGCCATGTTCCCTGGAAAGGATGGACATATAAGAAAGGTTGAGGTGAAGACAACTGACCAAGGCACTATGAAGACCTTTCTTAGACCAATTACGGAGATTGTTCTACTTCTACCCAAGGACTGATCAAGAATGGAATGTTTCTCTATGCTGCAAGTTGTAGTGACCTCACAAAGGTCATGCGGGGAGTGTGTTGCCTTTACGGCATTTTCTATTTCATTTTTGTTTAATTAATGGGGTTTATTTCAAGACAGTTATTGGTAACATGATTTTCCTGTTCATGGCATGTTATGATGTTACTTCCGGTTAATTCACTTCCGGGGCGGGACTTCCGGTTAAATGGTGTCTGGTTTCACTAGCTCGGGTTAACATTTGACAGCTCCAGAATCTGCTCGCATCCACGGGGAAGCATCGTAGAGGCAATTTCGTGAGTGCTGTAAATTTATAAAGATTCAATGTATATTTATATTTTCTACTATGAAATGTTATATTTACGTATGTACACTGAATGTTTGTATTGTCTTTGTTTGCAGTTTTCACCAGCATGATTGAAGGAAAAGAGTTACAGTAAATGGGTGAAACTTATTACGACTCCGTCTTCATTGACTGTGGTTTAACTCGGTGTTTAGTCCAGAGTTCCAACACCCTGCACGAGAACACTACAATATTATTTATACAGTAAGATTAGCATTTACTTTTTTAAATTTCACCCAAATGAGGCCAATCAAATCCTTTATATTCAGTCATGGTAAATATTAATACTTGTGCTTCTGCAGGACAATGTTAATCACTGGGAACAAATGAGGATTTTTGAAGAAATTAACAATGAGGCAAATGTTAGTTCAATCAGGAGAGACCAGTCAGATGAAGAAAGGATCATGTTTATTTATTAACAGATGATTTGTGATTAAGTCTCAGTCTCTTTGGCGCTTGGACTCTACGGGGAGATTTGGAATTGAGGGCCGACGCCCCGATCAGCAACGAGATAGATCCCCCCGTGGAGTCCAGACCTGGTGGTGATGAGCTGATGGAATGATGAGTTGATGAAGCTGATGGATCCGTGGAGACTGGGCGGAGGTGGAGGGGTGCGTAACAGCAACATGAAAGAACTGAAGGTAGAGAGACAGTCACATTTAAATGAGACAGCAGCGAGATGATTGGCTAACCAGGTCATTGTTTCAGTGTGCTTATTGGATAGAGGGGATCAGCTGATCTACACAGCTGGTGTCATGATTGACAGCGCCGAACGATGACAGCGAGTAAACAATGAGTGAGCATGTGTGAGAAATGATTGGCAGACAGATGAGGAATAAATGGCGGGCTTGAGGAATCCTTGGTTCTGATTGGCTATTCCTGTGAATACGCATGTGATCACTTGAGAGTGGCCTTCACATGCTGATGTTGAGTAGTAAGTCAGTTGAAGCAGACTCTTTGTGCTAACCTCAACATATCCTGGTCAGGGTAACTGATATCAACCCTCTTTTTTGATCGGGGCTCAAAATGAATCTCTCCAAATGTCACATGGTTCATGCCATGTGCACCATGTTGGGGTTCAAAACAGATGTTTGAACAGTCGGTTTGGATCCGTTTAGTCTCGTCAGTGAACCGCACAGATGTCCAGTATACAGAATTTGGCTCTACAGGTAGGACAGGGGACTCTGCTGGACAACCAGGTCTCAGGTCTTTGCTGGTCTTGGCGGCTGGCGAACCATCGACCCAGACAGGACAGACACCACATGGGTCTGCAGAAACACTGCTGGCACTCGGACTCGTTATGGGCTCCTGTGAACACACAGCAGTCGCAGGGTCAGAACAGCCATGAACAACTAAAGGCAGGGACACAACAGGACGTTCATGTTCACCAGACAGTCCCATTAATAACTATCACACACCAGAGTTGTTCTGATAACAATACCAGTATCAGAAATGCCTCCGATACTGGATCAGGTATGGGCCAGTACGTCTATGCGCCGATATGATATCAAGTAAGAACCTCATTTATCTCCATAGGAACAACAACGTGCTTCACTCACTAATCTGTACATCCTGCCCAATCGCTACTGCACAAACTAGTACGACACAGCTGTGGTTAAACGGAGAATGGACTGTCCTTGTAATGTGAATCACTTTTCTAGTCTGCGGACCGCTCAAAGTGCTTTCACACTACACGTCATCATGCACACGCTGCAGCAATCTGGGGTTCAGGGTGTTGCCCAAGGACACATCGACATGGACTAGCAGAGCCGTCAGATTGAAGGACAATCCGCTCTTCCACGGAGCCACAGGCGCCCCCTCACTCTCACTCATCCTGTGTTTCCTGGATAATGCTTTAAATGAGCAGCAGGAGAGCTCGTTAGTGGGCAGCACAGTCCTGCTTGGCTAGAGAAGGAAGCTAACGGCTAAAGTTACTTTATTTACTGAAGCTCTAATCAGTACAAAAGGAACATTATAACTGTATCATGATGTGTTCAAATATAATCTTGTCTACTATTTTTCCATCAACAACTTAGGACCCGTTTCTTTTCCTTCTTTGCCAGTTTACACTGACTTCTTCCCAGATACCGTGACCATAACTGTGCACGTACGTACACACACACACACACACACACACACACACACACACACACACACACACACACACACACACACACACACACACACACACACACACACACACACACACACACACACACACACACACACACACACACACACACACACACACACACACACACACACACACACACACACACACACACACACACACACACACACACACACACACACACACACACACACACACACACACACACACACACACACACACACACACACACACACACACACACACACACACACACACACATACCTACCTTCTGCCTGGCAGAGTCTGCGCAGCTTGCTGTTTGCAGGAACCTGCATGCAGCCTATACATGACTCCACCTCCTGTGTATGGGGAGAGAATATTCTTCTGAATCATTTCCCATGTGCTCAGGATTTACACACACACACACACACACACACACACACACACACACACACACACAGTCGAGTACCTGTCCACTGGGGAGTGTGTACGGTTGATTGAGGTCCACCTGAGCTCTGAATGTTTCCAGGAAGAGTTCACTCATGGTTTGGTGGATCACGACATTGGGAGAGTTCCTGATGGGAGCGTGGAGCTTCTGCCTGAGCTCTGCATACTCTGTAGAGATGAGCCTGGAAACAGAGGGACAGACACATGTCATATGCTGTTTTGTCCTGATAGCTCAAGACCACACTGAGAGGCGCATGCACAAACACCTGATATCAAAGGGTCTGACAGCAGGGTTGATGCTGTCCACTCTCAGGGTCAAGATCTGTGCTGGGGAGGCCTGGTCAGGACTCAGCTGGTGCTGCCTGGACTCTGTCACGGTCACATGACATTCACTCTGTAAGGCCATGTGGATGTGATATGTGGTCACCTACAAAAGGACGGAGACGGTCAGGCATGTGGACGAATGCAGATTTTCTTTTCTTGCCAATTTGGAAAACTTAAAATTTAAATTTAAAGTAAATGAGACGCCAACCAACCCGATGACAGAAAGAAGTGAAAACGTGTGGTGTGGTTTTACTGGACTACACCCAGTTACATGTGCACTCTTTAAGTTGTTGATTTGCATTACCTTCACATTCCATCACCTAAAATGTAGCTTGATGACTGGTAGTGTCACAGGTGGGTAATAAAGGGACCAGACTGGTTTATTATAAGGAGAAGGACACATCATGGATACCACAACCTTTAAACAGTCTAAATCAGGCACCCTGAGGAGTAGTTGGCAAGATCAGAGGAAATCGGGGGTGGGGGGTAAGCATAAAGAAGACCCTCTGGCCACGTGTGAGCCAGGGCATCTTGACCAAGATGTCTGGTACTCTCCCTCAAGGAGAACCATTGGGGGCAGTGGGCCGACATCTCCACTCTTAGGCAAGAGATCCCCCTCTGCTCTGCCGAAGAGACCCCAGATGCTATGCCCCACCTCTGGATGAAGCTGCTACTCCCCCGATGGAGGCTCTCCTGGTAGATACATCGCCCCCAAAAACTGCTCAGGCGAGGGGCTGCCCAAGTCAGAAGGGCACGGGACACCCGTAGCTGCTCTGCAGACCTAGTGCCTCCCTGGTGGTTCATGTGAAAACGCGGTTGTCTGACCAAAAAGTATGGCAGGAACTGTTTGAGCGCTAGGTGCACAGCTCGTTGCTCCAGAACATTGAGAATAGAACTGTCCACAGGAAGTCCTGTTCTGCCACACTGCACCCCACCCTGAGAGAGAGGAGTCTGTTGTGACGACCTCCCGGTGGGGTGGAACCATGCCCATGGGGACACCCTCTGACAGGTATGCTCTCATCCTCTACGGGGATAGAGCAAGAAGGCACCGCTGTGATGCCTACTGTCCTGTGGCTCCTGGCACCCAAGCGAAGGCTGTTAAGCCCTGTCTGCAAAAGGACAGCAAGCCCAAGGGAGTGACAGCTCAGGTAGCTGTCAATTTGCCCAATAGGCAAAGAAAGAGGATGTAAGACAACCGCCTGCCCCCTCGGAAGAGGGGAAGGCTGAGGGGGATGCAGTCCACCTGTTTGAGTGACGGACAGGCCCTCATAGTGGCTGCATCCAGAGCTACACCGATGAAGGTTATGGTCTGAGAATGGCTCAGAGAGCTCTTCTCCATGTCCATCGAGGCCCCACAGCGCAGCATGAGAGAGAGAAGGCGAGCAGTGTCCTGTGCGGCCTTAAACAGGGATGGCGCATAGATCAGCCAATCGTCAAGGTATGGCAGTATCTTCACGCCCTGTGATTGCAGGGGAAAGGACAGCAGTAACGCACATTGTGAACACTCGTAGGTGAGTCCGAATGGAAGCACCCTGAAAATTACAGCTTTGGAAAGTGAAACGAAGGAACCGTCTGTGGTGAGGCCCAATAGGAACCTGACAAAAGGCATCCTTCAAATCGACAGACGTGAACCAGTCTCCTCTGGAGACGGCACGTACGACATCTGCTGTGCTCAGCATGAGAAAAAGCCCCCGGGTCTGTGAGGTGTGGACACGCCCCTGCAAAGACCAGAGAACTGCTGCCTAGCCTGACCAGCTTGTACAGTGCGCTGACACGCCTGTAGAGCAGCCGAGCCGAACAGCTCTCCAGGTTCGGCTAGGACAGTATGGAGGGTCCTCCTACATGTCTCCAACAATTCAATTCAGTTTATTTTGTATAGCCCAATATCACAAATTACAAATTTGCCTCAGAGGGCTTTACAATCTGTACACATACGACATCCCTGACCTTTGACCTCACATCGGATCAGGAAAAACTCCCCAAAAATAACCTTTGACAGGGAAAAAAGGGAAGAAACCTTCAGGAGAGCAACAGAGGAGGATCCCTCTCCCCGGATGGACAGAAGAATAGATGTCATGTGTACAGAATGAACAGCATTACAAAGTTACATAAACACATTACATGAATATGACAATGTATGAATGGAACTCCAATCCAAGAGTGACTGCGCCAGCCACACAGCAGGTCTGAACCACGGTGGACATTAGGTGCCCAGGTTCCCTCGACATAAGTGCAAATGCCTGCAGTGAAGCATCACTGGGGCTGGTGGCAGAAGCGTAGATAGAAGCCTGCTGCAGAGAAGCTGAGAGGGCAAAGCATGACATGGGAGAGGGAGTTGCCGTGTAGTAAGCATGGGAAAGCGGTCGTCTATGATCCGATTGGGCTCGAGGGCACTCAGTTACTGTGGATAAAGTCTGTCTGGTGAGAGGGGAGCGCAGGCACTCTCCTCACTAGACTGGTAGCGGTGATTAGAACCTTGAAGTAAACAAGAGCTACTGTGAACCTAGGTTCTGTGGAAACGGGTCAGAAAACAGCCCGTCTAGTGAGAGTGAGCGAGGACACTCTTCACTAGTACAGTAGCGGTGATTACTGGTGGCCCAGCAGTAAGCCTAAGCGAGGGCACTCTGCCACTGGGAAAACCTGGTCATGTGGAAACAGGTCAGAAAACAGTCTGTCTAGTGAGAGTGAGCGAGGACACTAGTATGGTAACCGTAAATATTGGTGTCCTACCAGTAAGCCTGAGCACTGTGCTACTGTGGACACGGGTCCTGTGGAAACAGGTCATAAATAGTCTGTCTAGTGCAGTGGTTCTCAAACTGTGGGGCGCCCACCTCAAGTGGGGCGCCGAGGTATTACAGGTGGGGCGCGGGGGGCAGTGTGGAGAACTTCACATGAGCTTGTTAGGCTTCTGAGCAGTTACCTGACAACACGGGCTGAAATGGGAGAGTTGTGGGTTTCTGCTCAGACCACGGCAGGGAACAGGAAGCTGATCAAGAGGGTCTCTTTAAATGTGCAATGGACACACTGTCATTCACAGAGAGGCGCTAGCAGACAGACAGATGAGCCGTGAACTAAACGAGGTTTTAACCGACGCTATCAGCGTGGTCGTGATCATAAAAACAAGACCCCTGAACGCACCACTGTTTTCACTGTGGAGACGGGAGCGGAGCTTTCAGCTGCTTCACAGCGAAGCTCGGTGGCTCTCACGAGGGAAGGGGTTGTCTTTGAGCTCAGAGAAGAAATCCGTCATATGCATGACATGTTGAATTGAACACATATTATTCTGCAAAGAGGAGGTGGACTCAGTTCATCATTTATTTTATCTTTGTAACGTTACACATGTATATACTTTTTGGAGTCAAATTTATTAATTCAATTATAATTATTAATTTGCTGTTGAATAATTTCTGATGAAATTGGCCTCTCTGACATATTTGGAAAGCTGAATGAATCTTCATCTTCAAGGCAGAGAGCAGCACCTTCCTCAGGCAGCTGGAGATGTGGGACGATCAGGGGAATATTGATTCATTTGAACTAATACTGATACAACTTGATGGCTCACACATATCTGCACTCATTTGGTTTTGCACCGGTTGCACGTTATTGTTTTGAAAAGATATTTAGTGTAAAACTCTTTATTGCCAAATATTTTAACTTGTTTTGTTTAGTTTTTCACAGGTTGCACTTTATTGTTATTATCTTGAAAATATATTCAGTGCCAAACGTGTAAATTGCAGCCACAATAAGCTATTAAAGTGAATGCACATTTTATTAGTTTTTGTCTGATGGAGCAATCTGGTTTACTTGAAAGTGATTGCAATTGTCTTTATTCTATTATTTGAAAAAGCACAGATGGAGGAGTCACAAAAATTCAACATGGACCATTTTGTTACATTTTTGTTGGGGCACGAACATTTTTCTTCCTCCGAAGTGGGTGAGACAGAAAAAGTTTGAGAACCACTGGTCTAGTGAGAGGGAGCGAGGACACTTTTCACTAGTCTGGGAGCTGTCAGAATTAGCGTGGCCTCAAGTTAGCCTGATGGAGACACTCTGCTGGCTATAACAGTGGCAATGTTATCGAGGTCAATGTATACTCCATCAATATCGACAACCTCACTAGCATCCCACCAGGTAGCTTGAGCGGGACACTCTGCTCACTGAAAGCCGGTCGTCACAGTGTAGCCACAATGAGTGGACACGCGCTTGTTAGCGCTCCACTGGATTAGCAGGAGCAAGAGCGCTCTGCCAACCCTGGAATCTGCTGTTGTAGAAAACAATGTTAGTCGATCTCACCCGTTGATGCTCCACGGCGTAAAGGTGGCCAACCTGGTGAAGACCGAAGGTTTTGTGTCCTCTGGTACGGCTCGATGTTCTGAACATAGAAAACGCACCGCTCCCTACTAAGAGGGACAGCTTGTCACAGCCTTTGGAGGGCGAGAGAGCCGCAACTCCGACCAGTGGTCACAAGGCTTCAAGCGGCGAGCTTCAGAGTTCTTTCCTTGTACAAGTTCAGCTTTAGCTGATGCTAACATAATAGTTAGCCTGCGTAGCGAGAAGATGAAAAAGGACTGATGAGGCCGGAACTTATACCCAGCTGGGGTCATCTGAGGTCACGTCTCGACCTGCTTGTGCGCAAGACGGAAGATATCCAATGCTAAGCACCTCCTCTGGCGGTCAGGAAGGATGAAATGGAACCATGAATTATATGTAGACCCACAATAATAATATTATAATAATATTAATAATTTGACAAAATATAGCGCTCAAAAAGTAAATCAGACTCTTGTTCTGGTTCTATTAGAATTCATTCCACCATGCTGCTCAGAGTAATCAGTCTGCTGCACCAGTCCTGTTTATGCAGAGCTAACAGCTAACGCTAACGGAGGTTGCATTGACTTGTATTATGATGCATTCAAGCTCTATTCAGTACAAATGCATATGGCTGCAAATATCTTATAATAAAAATGTGTTTTCCTTTATAGCAGCAGTGTCTTTAACGTGTCATGCCATGGGCTGCAAGGACCAAAAAGTATCTAACCCTTGGCAATGTGCTTTTTCATTGAAGATACTAACAAGCACTCTGTGCTGTACGCGTGACTCTGCAGTGAGATGATTTAATCACTTCTCCAGACCCCTGTAGTACTCTGACAGAGGGAGTTGCATGTGGAGAAAAGACTGAAACTCCTGCTGGTTCAGTGCTATTGATCGGGTGAGATCAAATCATTGTGCAGGGAGCTGTGGGGCAGAAGGCTTCATTTCAGAGCCTCTCCTTTGATGAACACCAGCAATATCATTCCTTTCTGCTCACCTGTCACAGCCAAACAGCTGCAAGTCAACCTAATTTCTCCCACAGGATATTGATTTCCTTGATGGAATCAGGCAATCTACACATGTAGTGATAATGACATCTAGTGTTTACATTAAGAATTGCATTTTAATAAAGCCAGCAGGTCAACTGTAGGTGCAATTGTAAAATCCCACATATAATATAAATGAAGGTGTTGGCCAGCACATGGCCCGCAGGCCGTAGTTTGGACACATCTAAGTGTTGTACTCACCTTCAACACCCAGCTGTCGGTGACGATAACTCTGGCTCCAGGTGCCCCCGTAGAAAACTTGTCTATGCGTCTGAACTCAGTGTTGACGCTGGATGCCACTGAGCCCCAGCCGGCGTGAGGAGGCTGGATGTGGGCCTGAAGGGCCCGGCTGATCGGGTGGTTGTGCCAGTGATGCCTAGACCAGTAGATGACCAGCGTCCAGCTGGTCAACTGGATGCAGAGAGACAGGAGTAGAAACGCTCTCCAGCTGTCACTCACCTGATGAGATGCAACATAACAACACAGCTGAGAGCAACATTCAAGAACACCGGAGATGTCCACCCTTCATCAGATCAAGGACATACATCAGTCAAAGATTGCAGAGGAAGAAATTGAAAATAATCTCTCAAAGCATCGAGTCACAACATCCCTAACTTGTGTTTGGACTGAAATGATATATCATTATGACAACACTAAATATTGTCCAAAGGGAATATCATATTTTCCCTTAATGATCATTCAAAGATACTAAGCATTGCACTTAAACGGAACAGTGTGTAAGCTTTAGTGGCATCTAGTGGTTTGTGGCAGGTTGCAACCACAGACTGTATATAAGAAGTGGACGTAGTCGTGGTGACGTCACCCGTTGGTTTGTGGACTAATGTTCTGAAGCCTCGAGCCGCGTTGCTTCTTTAGAAACCAATGAACGGAAGTGACCATATCTGGACTGAGGAGGAGTGACATAGATACGCCATATACGTCTCTGGTAGATCTCTTATCAATACTCTGTTCTTCTTCATGACTAAATAATTATTCTTAAAAACAAATCAATCAAGAGCTGAATTAGAAGTTATAATTTAGATATAGCTCAATATTTTAACAACAGTAATGTTTGCGTGCGTGCGTGTTGAACTACAGAAATCCTTGCAACTTCACTCCTACGTCTCCAAGTCGGCCTTTAAAGCCAAGATCACGGACATGCTGAAAGAAGAATGCAGCTGTTTCTCAGGCTGTTAGCATGTTGGTTTCTCCGCTCCGTGGCACTTTTTAACCCCATTTATTTATTTATTTTCCTCTCCTTTCCCTCAAGAGGTTTCGCCTCTTGTCAGGCCACAGTTGAAAATAAGATTTTTTCTTAATCCGTTTCGCCTGGCTAAATAAAGATTCAATAAAAAATAAAATAAAAGTGTAGTAGAAAAGCTTAGAGCGCTGCAGCGTGATAATAAATGGCATCAAAATGTGACAATATATAAAAATATGAATAGAAACAGCAGTAACGTTGGAGCTTATCAATGCAATGATCTTTCATTAGTGAGCACAGAGTTTCAGAACGCATCTCTGCCTTCAGATCACGTTAAACGCTCAAGGCCAGTGTTCAGTTCTGGACTGCCGTAGAAACATGGAGGTGCAAGATGGTCGGTTGTATAAAATGTGACAGAGGAACAAGTCAGCGTTTGTCGGGGGGATTTATTGGTCACTGAACTATTTTGGGTTACATTAAGGTACTTAAGGGGGTTAGAGTTCTACTTTGTGAAGGGTTTATTGTGCCGGAGCCCTGCTGTTCTTTTGAATTGAATTTGATTTAATAATAAGATTTTGTATTTTGCAATTTACTGTATGGTTTCGTTCATCACTGATTTAATCTGACATTATTATTATTTCAAACATATTACGACTGTCAGCACACAATATCAGGTCCACCCGTTCCCTTAAATGTAGCATGTGCACTTTTCCCCTGAGCCTTTATTAGGAGGGCGAACTGTTACTAGCTCCCTATGTAGATATAACTAGTTTTCTCTAAGCTAAGGAAAACATAACTATTTTTAGTTTGGGGTCATTATTCACGGATTAAAGCGTAGTTCTGAATAGCATATTCAAAATCTATCAATAACGCCCTCCCCCATACCAGAATGTTACACACTGTCCATTTAATGCTTTGCTGAGTTTGTTTCCCCAAACTGTAACCAAAAACTGGTGAAAATATGGCAGATGGAACTGGGTTATTTGAGAGAGGGTGAACTATATGGTAGCTTTTGTTTTTTTGGGAAGGCTTGATGCCAAGTCACAGAAACAGGTGTGATTCAGATCAGTGTACTTTCTTGAAGCTGCTCATACTGGAACTGTTAGATTTAACTTATTTTCTCTTATGCTACCCTCATTTTTCATCTTTCTAAAATGACATCATTATTTAAGAGTTCATCTAAAGTCCTCAGCATCAGTGCAAAGACTGCCTTTTGTTCATCCTACAACAAATCAATATGAATAGGGATCACAATCTTGACTTCCCACAATTAAATGAACACGAGCAACTGCAATATTTACACTGGAACTCCGCTTGGTATAGAACTGTGAGTAAACATTTAGCAGCAGCCTGAGAACGGCCTCTCTGGATATAGAAAAGTCATAACCAAAAAACAAAAAACAAACAAACAGCTCCTAATCCAGACTTGGCTTGTCCATCAGCAGGAATGGAGCACCACATGACAGTGAAAGCAGAACTCTGTTGAGTTCTTATTTTGTCTATGTACTGTGCATTAGGGTCTTATTTTGGTACTGTGCATTAGGGTCTTATTTTGTCTATGTACTGTGCATTAGGGTCTTATTTTGATGCAAAGATGTGTACATTAGCAGGAGTGAAGCCGTTCATTTCCATGTGAAAGTACAACCTAAACAATGATTGTCCAGACTGACGCTGACCTGGTGAACGTATCCCAGGTTTTTCTCTGGAGCGGCGACACACATTCCCAAGTAGTAACCTGGAGAGATGGACAACAACAACTTAGACATGAACAGCAGCCCCACGTGACCCCATCAGGGCTGAATATAGAACCCGGGCTCCTCTTGCTGTGAGGTGACAGTGCTAGTGCAGCCCGTTGTGAATTAAATCAAAAGTAAATGTAAATGTTCTCATGAACAATGATGTGCTCATCTGACAGATCCTAAAATGCAGCTGTGTCACACCTTAAAGACTTTAAAGAGGTCTCCATTTGATAACTGTCTGTTGCCTCACCTCCTGTCTCCTCGCCTCCTCAGCTCGAACAAAGACGAGAGGAGGCGAGGAAAGGAATCGAGGAGATACGTTTGCATATTCATTCATGCCCTTTTGTATATTCCTCAAAGAGCTGTGCTCAATGGGGTTAAATCTGAAGGCATGTATCTACTAAGGCATGTAGTTGCAGGCCACAGTGCTCGCCTGCAACTACAACCAAATGTGGACTTTGATTTTGGAAGAAATGTGCAAGAAAGAAGTGGCATGAACATAATCTGATGAAGAATAAAATACTCTTCACAAAGTTAGCCTATCGGGGTATTTACCATCCTGACTAGGCGACAAGGAGGCGTGGCTCTGTGAATGCATGACGTCATGTCCCACACCGTCCGCTTTCCCCCCCTGTGTCAGACACATCACGTTCTCAGTTCCACACAGTTAGAGCTACTCTCAGCTGGCGAATATATATATATATATACAGTTATTTGTATTATAGAGTTATGTATTAACTGTCGGTAATGTATGACTAATATTGATAGTTATTTACTCCCCGTCGGTAACAGAATAATATTATTCCCGGATATGGCCGTCAGAGTTTACCTAGAGGCAGAGCGGAGTGCACCAGGACGGTCACGCTGGTCCTCCGGACGTGGTACTGGATGAAGCCCAGGTCCTCGCTGCCCAGCCAGGACGAGAACAGGTTCTGGACGGTGAACCCGGCCGAGCGGAACTCGTTGGGTGTAAACACGAAGCAGACAGAGAAGACGACATAAGCCAGAGTGAAGGAGAACTCGGGGCTCTCCATACTTCCTCCCGGTGCACTCCCCTCTACTTCCGGTGCCCGCCCCTCGCCCGCATACAGCTGGGGCTCACACCTGCTGCTTCATACTTTACTTGGATTTCTTTTTTGTCTTCTTCTTCTGCTTTATGGGGGTTGGTATCCACCTTATTGGTGCATTACCGCCACCTTCTGCTACGGAGTGTGGACCAACCAAACAAACGATACAATTATAATACATCAATAAATACCATACATACCACATTAACTTGGATGTTGTCCTCCAAGGCTAATTTGTGATTCTGGGCTACACAAAATAAATTGAATTGAATCCTCCATGTTTTAATACTCTAGAGTCTAGACTAGAGTGTATGGGTACAAGGGTGCACCCTTGTCGCTCTACTCTTTCATTACATGATATTCAAAGGCACTTACCAAATCAACATTATCTTTTTCTTTTGGTCATGTTTTAAATGCCTCTTAATGCCTCTGCCTGAATCATATCATATGTTGAAGAGATTTGGCTGCTGATCCATATGCTATGCTGCTGTAATGCAGCACAGTTCTTATCAAGGCCTTATACATAGTTTTTAATGATGCAAAGCTGGCCCATTCCCTACCAGTCACACATCTTATCACATTTATTACTTTTTTGGGTGCATTTTTCCTATATTTTCTTGAGATTCAATTCAATTTATTTTGTATATCCCAAAATCATGAATCACAAATTATCCTCAATCTGTACACATAGGACATCCTCTGTCCCGAGACCTCACATTGGTCCAGGAGAAACTCCCTCCCAAAAAACCTTCAGGAGAGCAACAGAGGAGGATCCCTCTATCAGGATGGACAGAAGGGGCACATCTAGGGGCTGGACCAGGGAAAACCTGATTCAGCCCTAACTATAGGCACTATTATGAGGAAAGTCTTATTTATTACCAAATTAGAAAAATTGTCCCCAAAGGACTAACACATCTGGACGCTGATTCATTCTTCTTTCTTCTTCTGACAAATGAGCTGAACTATGAATCTTCACACATGCCTTGGTCATTATCTCTGCCTTTTCCCTATTGGAGACCGCCGTTTCCTTCGTCAGATGTCAAAACGCATTCCCTTCTGTCTCCTCCCATCCTCTCTAGCATTCCCCATATCTCTCCCACAGGAGGAGTTCTCCCTCACTTCTTCCTATGTCAGTCCCACTAAGTGGTTCCCTGCTGCTTTGACAACCAGCTGGATTTGATCAGCTCCTCTTCTCGTCACAGTTTGTGGCTGTGTGCCCACACCTTTAATGCACCTCAATGGCATATACACTCTCTTTGGGTAACTCAGGTAACCCGGGAATACCTTCTTTGGCACGTTCGCTCCTTCAAACTCAATCTGTACTGATTCACTATCCCTTTTCACTCCTCTTGTCATTTTTAGTCTTCGGGTATTCAGTAATTGTACTCCTTTTGAAATTTCCTCTTTAGTTCTCCCCAGCATCTCTGTGTTTACCACCTTACATTTTCCTATTTCTTTTAGATTGAGTGCTTTCTCAAGTCGTTCTTCATTCGCACATCACCATTAGATTGCTTAAGGACCCTCCCATAGAATATCTCCCCAATCTTACTTGCCAGAGCTCTGATCTCTTCACGGAGCAGTCCAGTTCTTTCTTTTGTCGCATGAGCCCAATACTGCTTACCCTGTTTGTTTATGTTCCTTCAAACTATGAGTTTACCCTTTTTAAATATGTATTTCCCTTGTGAACAGCCAATGTGAAACCCACCACTTGTTTTGACATCTAAATACATTATTTTCCTTAATAGTGGTAAATAAAAAAACAAGACGTGTCAAGGGAAGGCCTATTCAATGGAATCCACCAAAGGTTCCATCGCTAAAAAGGTGAGATCAAATGAGTCAAATCTTTTGTTAATGATGCCGATGGGATTGCTGCTATTTATCAATTAAATGCATTGGATTTGATTAATTAATTTATTACATTACTCAATAATGTAATAATTAAATCAAAGTGATGAATGTATTTGTTCATTCTTTTCTATTCTTCTTTGAATTGAATATCTATTATATTTGATTGATTTTAAGATTACAAAAATTAAACTACCAGGATTGTTAATAAATATATATATATATATATATATATATATATATATATATATATATATATATATATATATATATAGGCTTATAGGCTGCTGGGGGATGTTTTAGGATACACTGAGCACCTCTCTCCTCTTCTCTCTCTCCTTATGGATGAATTTACATCTCTCCATTGCACCTTATTAACTCTGCTTCCTCCCCGGAGCCTTTGTGACTTCACGTCTCATAGGGTCCATTGGACCTGGAGGTGTCTGATGCCTGGTGAGCCGGCCTCCCGCGTTGGCCCTGCTGATGCCCCGCCCCCCCTCCTCTCTACCTCCTTCTGTTTCATGGATTGGAGTTCCATTCATACATTGTCATATTCATGTAATGTGTTTATGTAACTCTGTAATGCTGTTCATTCTGTACACATGACATCTATTGCTTCTGTCCATCCGGGGAGAGGGATCCTCCTCTGTTGCTCTCCTGAAGGCTTCTTCCCTTTGTTCCCTGTCAAAGGTTATTTTTGGGGAGTTTTTCCTGATCCGATGTGAGGTCAAAGGTCAGGGATGTCGTATGTGTACAGATTGTAAAGCCCTCTGAGGCAAATTTGTAATTTGTGATATTGGGCTATACAAAATAAACTGAATTGAATTGAATTCTGTCACATGTTGTGTAGAAACAGGGAAGTGTTGTGAACTTATGACGCCGCCTGCTACCCGCGTCCATCCCGACCTCGTCTCCCAGGAGGAGCGACCCAGCCACCACACACACACACACACACACACACACACACACACTCTCACACACACATAACCCTCGCGCTCCACTGGATGGCAGCGTGCGGTCATTGTGCTGACTCGGTGAGTTTGTCTCGTGTCGCTGTGACTAGCGCTCTCAGCAGCGGGATTTCCGACGCTTTTTGGTGACATTTGAAGCCGACATGTCTGACGAGGAGCGTGAACGTGTCCGTGAGCTGCAGTCTGCTCCCATTCTGAGGAGGTCGGTGTGGTTTCACTGGCTGAGCTACCAGCAGGCGTTACAGCTGTGTGGAAGCAATGACGTCATCACTGCACTCTGGTGAATTATTTTGCACCTCATTATAGTGTTCATGGTTCTGCTTATGAAAAGAAAACAATAAATGCACGTTCCATTTCAAATTCAAAAAGATATCAGAAATAATTATTATTATTATGCTGATACTGATCAAAACTAGCTGGATGTCTCGAACATGTTCTCCTTCCTGTGTTGCTGCTGCTCGTTCCCTTTTTGTGACAGGGGATCTATTTATATGATTCATTTGGTATTAAAAGGTCCTATAAAGCACAAGTCCCACATTTCTACCATGATATAGGTACATCTTTGAATATTTGAGGTGCAATAAATAAAAACCATGACTGATACTATCAGACTACATACATTCTGAAAATCAATGTTTGGGATTTCCTCAAGTAAAAGTCCCACATTTGTCCTTGGTCTTTGACTTTGGGTTAATCCTGCTCTCGTGCCTCAGGTCAATACCCTTCATCTGCCTGCTTCGGCTAACCAACACTTATGAGCGGCTCAACCATATCAGACCAGCCAGTGTCGCATTAACGGAGGAACTTCTTTTTGGAATATTGCTGAGTCTGTGTAAAAGGGGCTTTTAAATACTCCTATGTCAGAGTCACTTCCAGACAAGCAAAATAAGCCTTTTCATCTCACTTTGATGTGGGATGAAAACTATTTCCCCCATAGGTATTGTGAGCCTAATATTGACAGGATTAGAGGTCTGGCGTAGCAGGCCGAGGGGTGAAGGGGCTGAGTGGAGGCAGGGGTCTGTCTGAGCTGCTGATAAGCAGCTGGTTAGGCGAAGTAGGCAAGACCAAGGAGACCTGGACCCAAGGTGTAAGGAGAACAGGATTCATCCAAAGTCCAAACATATACAACGTAACAATGTGGCATTTTTACTTGGGGAAAATGAAAAAATTTATGTTTTATTTTCAGTATGGGTGTAGTCAGAGATGTCCTGAACTCAAATACTTAAGTCATTCTATGGAATCACGGAGAAATATATATTTTTAACACGTAAATGTAGCCATTTTAGGGTCAAATGTGGGACTTGAATTAGGCTACTTAATATAGTTAAGTAGTATATTGTTATGGTTTGTCTCTGACCCCAAGCGCACGACAACCGGCAAAGCTCAGTTTAGCCGAACACGGCTTTAGCCCCACCCCCCCCATGTAGACAATGAGCTGACGAGCTCCCTGGCAGCGCGCTCTGAGGTACCGGGTGTCACTGGGCTGAGGAGGGAGTCCGGCTGGCTGAGTCCTGACATATATAGCTGAATTATTTATTATTTAAAGTATGTAAGATTAGCTGCAACATTTATGGAGATGAGAAATCACGAAGAGCATCCATCCCAACAGTGGTGTCCTGGAGGTGTCTAATGCCTGGTGAGCCGGCCTCCCGCGTTGGCCCTGCTGATGCCCCGCCCCCTCCTCTCTACCTCCTTCTGTTTGATGGATTGGAGTTCCATTCATACATTGTCATATTCATGTAATGTGTTTATGTAACTTTGTAAATGCTGTTCATTCTGTACACATGACATCTATTCATCTGTCCATCCGGGGAGAGGGATCCTCCTCTGTTGCTCTCCTGAAGGTTTCTTCACTTTTTTCCCTGTCAAAGGTTATTTTTGGGGAGTTTTTCCTGATCCGATGTGAGGTCAAAGGTCAGGGATGTCGTATGTGTACAGATTGTAAAGCCCTCTGAGGATAATTTGTAATTTATGATATTGGGCTATACAAAATAAACTGAATTGAATTGAATTGAATGGTGTAGAATGCACTGCTGGAGTTGGACCGTCCCAGTGGTCATACACAGAGGAGGTGGATGTTGTGCACAAGTATAAATATCTCACTACCATCTTTGGTAACACCTTCAAGTCTGATCCAAACATAGAAGCTATAATTAAGAAAGGACACTGACATCAATGCTCAAAACTGAATTCATGTAGTGTCCAAAAATCCATCCTACAAATTGTCTCCATGGAGAGTATTTGGAAATATAGTCCTGAAACCTGCTCAGCAACTGTGCTACTGGACGTTCATGTCCCGAGCACTGTCCATAATTAAGAAAAAGGACACATCGGGAAAAATGTGAATTTCTGAAAGAAAAAGGAGTTTGCTTTGGTTGCATTGGACACATGAGCATGAAATGCAACGCTTATCTTGCAACGTTTGCAACTTTAATCATCCCATCATTGTGTGTGTGGCACGACTGTCTCTACTTGTGGTCAGGGATACGTAACGGCATCCTTTCAATCTTACCTGTCAAATGTACAAAGGGAAATAAAATCATACAAACTTATGCATTTCTGGATCCAGGAAGTAATGACACTTTCTGTTCTGAGAGTCTAATGGAACGGCTGAAGAAGAACAAAGATTCATCTACTTACGATGGGTCACAGTACGACTGTTCCAAGTTGTAGTGTCAAAGGCTTGGAACAACAATCAGTTCTTTGAGTTTCCTATTACGTTTCATTCAGAAGAAAATGCCAGTGTCAACAAACAATATCATTACTGAAGAAGAGTTGTCAAAGTGGACTTAGCAGAAAGGAGTCGTATAAAATGAAGTTGCCTTTCAGGACACCCCAGGTACACATGCCAAACTACTTGCTGTTGCTAAACGGCACCTCAGTTCACTAAAAAAGAGACTCATCTCTCTGGTGCTCAAACAAGCAAAGCAGCCGTCAGAGAGAGAACCAGAAGAGGGTGACACATTGGCAGAGAAAAACTGGAGGAACAAGAAAGACTCTTTGAAAAAAAGGATCTGTACATAAAAAGGCTCAGTATGTGGCTGATCTCTTCTGGAAAAGATGGACACAAGACTGCATATCATTGCTGCAACAACGGCAAAAATGGAAAGGAATTTCAGGGAAATCTTTTTTACCTGGAGATATCGTTGTTGTTGTTGTTGTTGTTGATTCAACAACACCTCGTGGATCCTGGATACTTGGGAAGATACTACAGACGTTTCCTGATTGGAAATGACTAGTGCATTCTGTTGGTCTTCAAACCAAGACCAGCAGAATTAAAAGACCAGTGACGAACCTGAACATTGCATCGTTAATAACGTTAATTACGTGTCCTAAACTAAGCAGCAACCGTAGTATATTTTTTTATATATTAGGATAGTTTTGTCTTTTGAGTGTTTTTAGTTTAATTCTTTGTTGTTGTCTATGTATAGTTAGTATTTTGGTTGTTCTTTTGTTTATTAATTGGGTACTGTTGTGGGCACCTGGGGTTATATGTAGGAGTAGGGAGATACAGGACCAGCATGCACCTGGGTAGGCCTATGTTTTTTTTAGAAGCATGTTTCTTTGTTCTTTTGTTTTTTGCTTCTTTTGTTTAGTTAAATAAATGAGCAGAAAAACGGAATCCTGAATAGACAATGCATTCTCTTGGCTGCGTAAACCACAAAGCCATGGTGCATCAGTGGCCCTTTGATTCATGTTTGTTTTTGATTTATTGGACAAATGGCCACTACAGAATAGTTAAAAGTAGTAGTAGTTAATAATACACTATATGTATGATCTTCAGCAGATAGAAATAAAGTGCTGGAGCTTGTGCAGGAAACACGTGACCAAGAATCGCTCCCAGAGGACCCATGCAGTCAGCTGTCACACAACTCCTGGGCAGTTGTGCTGAGTGCTCCTGTTTAGTAGTTCTAAAGTAGTTGTTGGCCCATCCCATGGCAGTGAGAGGAGGGATGGGAACTGTTATCTCATCAACTGGCTACTTTAGTGTTTGTACATGGCAACGTGGCGTGTATTGGGTTTCTACAGCCCTACTCACCCATTGTTAATAAATGTAAGGACCGCCACATCTTTTTACAGTGGTATGAAAAAGTTTGGGCACCCCTGATCATTTTCAAGATTTTCCTTTATGTCATCATTGGTTGTTCGGAACAGCAATTTCAATTAAATATATAATATAGCAGTCAAACAGTGATATTTAAGAAGTGAAATTAAGTTTATAGGATTTACAGAAAGTGTGCAATAATTACTTAAACAAAAGTAGGCAGGTGCATAAATTTGGGCACCCTTGTTGTTTTATTGATTTGAATACCTTTAGCACTAATTATTGGAACACCACATTTGTTTGGTAAGGTCATTGACCCTTGACCTACATACACAGGTGAAGCCAATCATGAGAAAGGGTATTTAAGGTGGCCAGTTGCAAGTTGTTCTCCTCTTTGCATCTTCTCTGAAGACTGGCAACATGGGAGCCTCAAAACAACTGTCCAATGACCTGAAAACAAAGATTGTTCAACATCATGGTTTACGGGAAGGAGACACAAAGCTAGCTCAGAGATTTCAGCTGTCAGTTTCCACTGTGAGGAACATAGTGAGGAAATGGAAGACCACAGGCACAGTTCTAGTTAAGGCCCGTAGTGGCAGGCCAAGAACAGTCCAACTCAACCCACAGACCAGCTCCAAAGACCTACAACATGATCTTGCTGCAGATGGTGTCACTGGGCATCGTTCAACTATTCAGTGCACTTTGCACAAGGAGATGCTGTATGGGAGAGGAATGCGGCAGAAGCCTTTTCTGCGCCCATGCCACAAAAAGAGTCGCTTGAGGTATGCTAAAGCACATTTGGACAAGCCAGCTTCATTTTGGAATAAGGTGCTGTGGACTGATGAAACTAAAATGGAGTTATTTGGACATAACAAGGGGCGGTATGCATGGTGGAAGAAGAACACAACACTTGCTGCCCACAGTTACATGTGGTGGTGGTTCCATCATGCTGTGGGGCTGTGTGGCCAGTGCAGGTACTGGCAATCTTGTTAAAGTTGAAGGTCGCATGGATTCCAGTCAGTATGAGCAGATTCTTGTGAACAATGTTCAGGAATCAGTGACAAAGTTGAAGTTGAGCCGGGGCTGGAAACTTCAACAAGACAAGGACCCTAAACACCGCTCAAATTCTACCAAAGCATTCATGCAGAGGAACTAGTACAATGTTCTGGAATGGACATCTCAGTCCCCAGACCTGAATATCATTGAAAGTCTGTGGTCTGTTTTAAAGCGGGCTGTCCATGCTCGGAAACCATCCAACCGGACTGAACTGGAGATGTTTTGTAAAGAAGAATGGTCAAAAATACCTTCAACCAGAATCCAGACCCTCATTGGAAGCTATAGGAAGCGTTTAGAGGCTGTTATTTCTGCAAAAGGAGGATCTACTAAATATTGATGTCATTTTTCTGTTGGGGTGCCCAAATTTATGCACCTGCCTACTTTTGTTTAAGTAATTATTGCACACTTTCTGTAAATCCTATAAACTTAATTTCACTTCTTAAATATCACTGTGTTTGTCTGCTATATGATATATTTAATTGAAATTGCTGTTCCGAACAACCAATGATACATAAAGGAAAATCTTGAAAATGATCAGGGGTGCCCAAACTTTTTCATACCACTGCAGCTGTAAAACTGTCACATGAAAGTTACCTCTCTCTCTGCGGATGTTCTTCAGCATGAGTGTAATTTCTCACAACTGCAGGTCCATAATAATTAATAATAAGGCCCATAATCTAAGTGAATCAGTCTCTTGTTCTGGTTCTATTAGAATTCATTCCACCATGCTGCTCAGAGTAATCAGTCTGCTGCACCAGTCCTGTTTATGCAGAGCTAACAGCTAACGCTAACGGAGGTTGCATTGACTTGTATTATGATGCATTCAAGCTCTACTCTGTACTACTGAGTATTGGGCAAAGGTAAATTATAACGCTGTCACGATGTGTCCAAATCTAATCTTGTAAAAAAAAGTAAATAATAAATGCAGTTGTTTTGAAGATGTTTTTACAGAAATATAAAATAGATATTATTTAGGGAATCACCTGTTTATCTTTCTTACACTAACTCTAAACAGCATATAATATATCATTAAAACTCTTAACGCCAAGATTTCCTTTTAATCAACGCAACCGTTTTGAATAAAAGTGTTTTATACAAAGACCCAATATGGTAAATGGGCTCATGTTTGACTCTTCACACTCACTTTGGGATGGTTGAAATATTTGTTTGGAACACAAAAAGTGAGTCTGTAGCATTGCTGTCAATTCCAGTTTTCAAAAAGAAAATCTTTTCACATATTGATTTGACTCTTTCATCAGTGGCTTTAGAACTGTTGATAATCTACCTCTTCCCTAAAAGCCGACTACCACCACACATCAGGAGCAACATGTTAATAACACACTTTATGACTCTTGGCTTCACTGAATATTAGAATAAGAGTTCTATATGTTTGGCTCATACTCCTCCTGTAATGCTTACAACATGTTCACATGCTTTTATCTGCAGAAGATGACCAAACCCAAACCAAGGCATGCCTCCACTGTCATGGCATGAATGCAGCAAACCGCACAACATGCCAGTCGTGTTTTGCGGGCCTCTCTATAAAAGAGAGGATTAAGTTGAAGGAGGAGAGTTTGCGCTCCGGTGACTGGGGGGGGAAAGTGAAGGAGCACCGTAACGCAGGCAGAGTGGTGGATTCAGCCCGCATATCTGTACGTGAGAATATTCTTTGTTGAGGTTTTTATACGCCTGGATTATCTAGTAGGGCTCCTGGTCCAGGTAGAGAGGCATCTGATGATCATACAGTAGACCTCTCCAGGGTTCATTATGACCAAAACCTGGGACCTCCAGTTTCTTTCTCATCTGTGGCGTATGAACAATGTTTTCCTTTCCATAACTGTTCTCATTTTGTCCTTGATAATTGTAACAAGCTCCTGGCTGTCACATGCAGGTTCCCCCCCCCCCCCCCCCAGCACCAAGGAATGAGCACACTTAGGGTATATTTTGCAATATCCTTTATTTAGTTGCAGACTGTCCCTCTGCTCCTCTCTCTCGTGCCACTACCTGCATGCCCCACATATAGGGCAGAGCCACTCAGGCCTTGATTTCCTGCAGCTGAGGCCTATCCCGGCACCTGTTCCCTGAACCACTCCCCCACACCCCTCTGCAGCTGAGCCTAACCACGCCCCAGCCACCACATACCTCCACCGCCCCAATTTTAGGCCAGGGTGCCATCCGGCACGCGAGCGGGAGAGGAAGTCGGCCACGACCATCTGCGTCCCCGGCCTATGGATCACCTTGAAATTAAAAGGCTGCAACGCCAGATACCACCGAGTAATCCGGGCGTTAGTATCTTTCATCCGCAGCTGAGCCTAACCACGCAACAGTCACTACAATAATACATGTGGGATTATTGGGGACATTGCATTTCACCAAAGGATTTCATGTTTCGTTAACTTGGATGTAGCGATGGCATTACGCTCCCTGGGGATGGCGGCAGCCTTTAAAGAAGCCAGTTCTTCTCTTCCTATCCTGTTGGAGAGGGAGCGAACAGCGTGAAAGTATTCATACAAATGATGACATACTTTGGAGGTTTATTTAATAATGTGTATTTTTCTAGGTGAAGAATCTGCATGAGTTGGACTTTAAGCCTCTTCTGTTTATGGGGAGAGAGAGGAGATTCAGCAGAGGGCATCGGCCCCATACCAGAGGGACCTGTGAGGGAGATCATTAAAAGAATGACTGCCCTTTATGAATACTTTCTTCGAAGTAAGAACACTGCTTTCCCTTCACATTTAGTTTATAAAGCCTGTTTGTAACGCTTATGAAATACGAGCTGTGTTTGTCTTTTGTATTTCCTTATTATTCTCCATCTCTCAGATTACAGTGAGCTACTTGCCACAACTACATCAGCACCCCCTGCCTCCTCTCAGGAGGAGCCCCTCCCCGTGTTAAACCTGGTCCCTGTGGAACACCCACCTCCAACTGCTCCCCCCTCTCTCTCCTCTCCTCTTCCCACCCACTCTCTCTCTTCACCTCCTACGACTCCTTCTCTGCCCTCTCCTCCTCCTACAAACCCCTCTCTCTCTTCACCTCCTACAACTCCATCTCTCTCCATTCCTATAACGCTCTCTCTCTCCTCACCTCCTCCAGCAACCCCCTCTAATGCTCCCCTCCCCTCTCCTGTCAAAGGCCTGATGAGAATGAAAAAGGAATTGCTGGGAAAAAGAAAAATAAGTGAACATACAGGTTTGACATATTCTTCATTATCCGGATTTCCAGATCACCTTCTAATTCAAAGCCAACGCAGTTCAAGGCTAGCCTACATCACATGTAATTGGACTGAACGGTCTATATTTATTTATGTATTTGATTTATTGATTATACAGAATGCATTATTCATACATTTTGAAGCAAATCATCTTGTTTGTTATTTTCAGGCTGCAAAAAGCATACCTGGCAGAAGCTTTTCTTTTTTGAGAAAATAATAGAGGAGGTCAAACAAGGTAAGATCAGATGCATGCCAAAAAAAATGTTATATTTTATTTTGAGTGGGGGCAACATTTGAGACCTTTTGAGGTCTCCATGAAAGAGACTCTTGTAAATGTTTCAACAAGCGGCCACTCTCTGGTCCGTATTGAAGGCAACTTTGATGGGCCATGATAAGCTCCTTGGTGGATTCCTCCCGTCCTTTGGAGATGGTCTTTCAATATGACACCTCCTTTGTGACCATGGCGAGTACTATTTAGTATTTAGGTTCATCTCATCGTTATCATAAATGTTGGGGTGAAAACCAAGACTCAGAAACGTGTCTTCACTTCCTGTGGTTTAGCTAAAAGGCCGCCTCAAATCATAATCTTTGGCTGTATAAAAACAAAAAAATGGAAGCAAAGAGGTGCAACTCAAATGGCCAAAATGGACATTTTATATCTTCATTCATTGTGGTGACAAATTATGCAGCAGCTGGATACATGTGTGTCGAGTTATGTTCCCACACTTAAAGGATCAATGCGTCTACCCCAAGATTTGAGCTGGATTTTACTCAATAACAATCAACTCTTATTTTGGTAGGTTCAGCATATTAGTTTGTTCAGTCACTAAGCCATTAAGGTGAAACCTTTTTTAAATGGAAAAAAGAAAACCCATATGGTTGTGGTGGAGCTGCTGATCCAGAATCACTGGGGTCCTCCAGTTAGGGTTGTGTCTATCGAACTCACAATTTCTATCTTCAGTTATGTTTAAATGTGATAAGATCATCCAGGTTGGTGATTTTAACCTACACATGGAATTCAACTGCAGTTTATTTGTTACATATTACTGAGTCCTGTAGACCTCATAGCCATACTTTAGACTTCAACAATGTGCCTAGCATGGACCTCTCCACCGCTGACCACTAGTGTATTAAGGTCTGTTGTCCAGTAAACCACCACTCAGTTTCGAGTGGTTGCTGAACATACAGATTCTGTTCCCTTTTTAACAAAGAAAAACACTTCTTATACAGATATGGACAAGTTGGTAGGAAAATTCAATCATATTTGTGAAACTACCCTGGACACACTCGCCCGATTTACAACTAAACGAGAACACTGTAGATTCTCTGGAACAGAACTCCAAATGAGATCAACTGGGCATCTACTGTACAATCAAAAAGTAAAAGCGGATAGAGACCAATATTTCTCTGAGTTAATAACTACCAATCAGCACAATTCCCTATTCTTATTTCCAACCATTAGTCATCTAGTGGAATCTCCCACTTGGAGTCGCTCAGCTTCATCTGCTGCTGGCTGTGACACATTTCTGTCCTTTCTCAACAAATGCAACATCGCCTTTCCAGCTTGTCCTATGATTATTCTTCATCCACATTTCCTAGAAATCGTTAAGCCAGTTGATATGGAAACCAACACGGTGTCCCATATGAAACCAGCATGTTCAGACAAGTGTTGAGGGAAATAGTTCAATGCTCCCTTTGCTCTGGATGTTTGCCACATTATTTCAACGCCTGTATTCAGCCGCTGCTAAAAGGACCTGGTCTTGATCCATCAGTTACACATTTTAAAAACAGGTTTTTAAGACAACTTCTGGAAACATAAATAACAACACTTTGGAAGCCACATATGACCAAACAGCAGGCTGCAGACTCTGGGCTCTGTACTGGTGCTGCTGGTCCCCATGGACCACGCTATGCTAATAGAAATACTTCTCTGGAGGGGTTCTCCTCTTCACTGTCAAATGGAACACTTTATGTCTCAATTGATTCATTTATCTCCTCAACTGCACAAACCACATTATCAAACAGATATAAACCATCACCGGACAATCGATCATAAACAAACAACCATATTGTACAACAAAGAGTGAAGCCTTCGCCGCACGTCCACGGGGATAACCGTGCTGTAACGCTCACGCTCGCCACACTAGAGCGGCAGTGATCTTCATGACGGCTACAAAGTCCGGCACAGTGTTCCAGATCTGGATGCCAGGTGTTCTCATCTGATTCCAGACCGTATTGACTGCGACACCGCGTGTCTGCTTATCTAGTGTTCCAGGTAGAGTGGTTCCACCCTGTTTCTTTTTATTGATAACTCACACAGTCGGTATATTCATTATTTCGCGAATTGCTTTACTTCTCAATTTATTTTCAATTACTTCACCATTTTTTTGTATTGCTTCTATAAAACTCTCCAATGTGTCCGCTCAGCCCTTTAGTGAGCTGTTTATAACCTGCTTTGCTCTGCAGGGAATGGAGGAGGTCCGAGTGCACTGGAAGTCCTGCTCCGCTTGGTAAGACACTGTACTTTACCTTTACTACTCTAACCTACAGGATGAGAAGTATGGCCATCACAAGCAGCCTGTAAGAAGCCTGTGGTGGAAACAGTGGTTTACACTGTAAAAAAGAAAGCAGCAAACCATTTGGAGCCATTAGCCTGTTCTTCATCATATGTATATATATATATATATATATATATATATATATATATATATATATATATATATATATATATATATATGCAGCAAGAACCAGAATATTCACATTATTCAAAAAGGTGGCTTTAGCTAGATAACATTGGGGATGTTTATGGGTGTAACTCCACATGTGTTTGACCGGCCTGAGCTGTGAGGACTATATGAAACGACTGTATACAGACGGGTCCACAGTCCAAAGGGCCAGCTGGGCTGTCAGTACATTGATTTTCACTTTATTACAAGTTCAAATGCAAACAACACAATCACAATTATATTTACCTCAGATTTACAATCACAATATGATGGTATAATCATTTGAATTGCCTAAGATGATGAATGAATAAATAGAACTTCATTCAGAACATATTTAACTAAATGGAACCATCATCACTGTCATGAGATTATAGCTACATTATGAAATCATCAAGTAAAAGAAGCTCAGAACCTCTGAGGTCACTCTACCAAAGCACGGGCCCTTTGAATATGAATAGATGAAAAGATGGCACCTTTGCTTTAAGAAGTGGCGTGAGAGTTTAAACGTCATCTGGGTGAGACGATACAAAGTGGAGCAGACATTCATTTTACTGTGTTAACCCGTAACATGGAAACTTCAATAAGAGGGACTAACTCTACCACTCATGAACTCAATTATCAAAAAACAATCTGCAAGATCATTTTTCTTCCCAGGCTAAGTTATGTCAAAAGACTTTGGAGACACATTATGTATTCATGTTACAACATGCTATAAAAGGATTGGTGGTGTCTTCTGTCAACCATTGACACACTTAATGAGCTTAATGTTTTTCCACTTACTTTCATATGGTGAAACGTTAAAACATGATGACACCATGAATGTCAATCACATGACAAAGTAACAGCGGTAACGAATGACATCAGACTTCTAAAAGCCAGTTAGCTCTTTACCACGATGAGTCTGTTATGGAAATGGGAAAAAAAAAAATCAAATTGCAGAGCATTATGATTCAAGTTCCATGATCAAATGTATTCACTAATCATTGCCATGTGTGCTCTTTTTCAAAGTGGCAAAGAATGGGAGGACACCTGGGAACCTGCTGTCAATTTTTCTGTCTAGCTGTCACTCTAGTTATCATTTTAAAGTTCCCTTTTTATAGACTTGTTCATATGTAATTAGAATAGATTTTATTTGTGTGTTGATATTTTTGTCTTGTGTAGATATTCATTTATGTATGTTGAGAGGGTTAATACATACTTTTTTCATTACCCTCTCTGGAAACTGGAAAATATCAATGTTTTCAAGTTGAAATGTTGAGATGCACCTAAATGTTATAGGACATATTTAGCACATTTTCAGCTTCATACTTGTATTTTGGGTTTCTATTAAAACGTGTTTAAACACTTTAATGTTCAAAGGTCTAACTGAATTTGCCCGTATGCTCTCCGTTTCAGTGCCTGTCTCTTTAAGACCCCCCTATTTAAGAATAAAAGATTTGAGTTTCTCCTAAAAGCATCAATGATGCTGTGATGGGGTTTTAAGTTGTTTTTCTTTCAATCATGTATTTATATTTAATACAAATTACACATCACCTCATACTAGACAAGATTAAATAAAATAATACATTACAACATAACGACTAACTATACGAACAATCAGACATCATCATCATATTGAACTTACTATAACAATTATATATTAATGAATGTTGAGCACTGAGGCCCTCGGGGTCCCTTGGATCGGAACAGGTGCCATGGTGCTGGAGGTCTGCCTCCTTTTGGTTACTCAGGTGGTCTTAGTTACTTAGGTGGTCTTAGTTACTCAGGTGGTCTTAGTTACTTAGGTGGTCTTAGTTACTCAGGTGGTCTTAGTTACTTAGGTGGTCTTAGTTACTCAGGTGGTCTTAGTTACTCAGGTGGTCTTAGTTACTTAGGTGGTCTTAGTTACTCAGGTGGTCTTAGTTACTTAGGTGGTCTTAGTTACTCAGGTGGTCTTAGTTACTCAGAGGAAGGGAAGGTTAAAGATTGGTCTGTAGTTAGCCAACACCTCTGGATTAAGAGTGGGCTTTTTCAGGAGAGGTTTAATTACAGCTACTTTGAAGGAATGTGGTACATGGCCTGTTAGCAAAGACACATTAACAATATCCAGCAGAGAGGTGCCAATTAAAGGCAACACGTCTTTAAGCAGCCTCGTTGGGATGGGGTCTAAGAGACAGGTAGACGGTTTAGAAGTAGAAATAATGTGTTCATCACTTTAATGTTGCAGAGCTCATTTTAACTACTTTATATACTTGATAATGATATACTACTTATACATCATAGATTATTAGTGGATTTATATATATTTGTTGTATGTGTGTGTTTGCAAGAGAGACTGAAGGGACTGAACTTATGTTGCTGCTATTCAACAATAAAGAACAGTTTGTTACAATTCTTCACTTCATTTAGTCCACTGCAGGGTGGGGGAGTAAGAGAGCTCTACTTTATGTGGCAAGACCAGGGTGTGGTTTGAGTTTCACGAGTACAGTAACCAATCATATTAGTAGTACAACAACGCCACCTTAGGGATTTCACCTAAAGAGTAAGTTTTGCCCCCAGCATCAGGAACTCAAGGGGCACGCAGATTAATCATACTGATGAGCAGGAGACGTGGATCCAGGTCAAACCATCAGTCTTTATGTTTACCCTTAATAATCAAAACACAAGATCATATTACACACACACTACTAATAATAAAAGAGCCGTATATACAACTATTTAGGGGCGACTGTGGCTCGTCCTTCAATCAGAGGACCGGCGGTTCGATCCCCGGCTCTGCTAGCCCATGTCGATGGAAGTCGGAGCTGAAGGTGTGCTGTTTATTTAGATACATTATGTGTGGATGATTGACTCTTTATAGGGTTTGTAAATATTTGTACATTATTATTGGGTTGGTGAAATCATCTAGATATGTATTGTAAATATATTGTTGATATATGTACTTACCTGTAGATGGTATGTTTGGGCTAATAAGAGGGAGAAGGTATAATGAGCTCATTTTGTTTGTGTGGGAGATTACTGGAACTGGTCAGTGATGGCGAATTTTTGATGTAGTAACTGTAAAAATAAGTGAAGCTTCATCTGAAACCTCTTATGGACTCCTGATCTGCTCCATTAGGCCGGTTGATATATGGAGGGGAACAATGGCCAGAAGAACAAGGAGCACCAGGAGGAGCTAGAGAAGGTGGAACCAGAGACCACATGCCAAGACCAAAGTTGGAAAGCTATACAGCACTCTGTTGAGTGAAATGAGAGATGAATGTGACAGCAGACTGAACAAGGCAGAAATTGATAACAATACGTGGAATCTTTGAGCATATATTATGTCTACCAAATTAATGTTTAAACACAGGAAAAGCTTTTTTAATTCAGGAAAAGAAACCTTCATTACCAAGAAAATAAGCACCGCTTTCAAATCAGCTTTATTTCAACAGTACAGGGATTCTATATGGCATATAATAAAACAGCTGAGAGAACAAAGCTCTCAAAACTAGATTTGTATTGATAACCTCTCATGAAGTCAGTGGATATTGTGGTTTATAGCCGCAGATTCCCAAACAAAATGACAATGTATCATATCACATCTGCTACACCGTGAACATGGGGTTATGCTGAGGCCCAATGAGAGCACATCAAAGGGTTCTATAATTCAAGAGTCCCACACACCATCAGATCATTCTGAAGAGAAACCAAAATAGAAAATCAGACTTTAAAAGAAATATCATCTGGATTTTCACATAATTTATCCATCACTTTTCTAATCTTCAGACCACTCAAAGCGCATTAAACAATTCACCCATTCACCCACTAACACACTAACACCCTGCCCACCAGGAGCAGCTAACATTCACACAGTAGGCGGGAGCCATTTGGGGTTAAGTGTGTAGCCCGAGGTCACATGATGGGCTAGTGATGGCAGGACGACGTGCTCGCCACTGATCAGTCTCCATCTCAGCCGAGGTCAAGGCAGCGTGACGTGTCCATGTCCTGATAAAGATGATACAACTGCACTGTAGTGTTGAGAAATGTCAAATCGTTGTTTACGGTCAGTCATACATGATGATTAAATAATACCACTGTGTTGTTATAGGTGCATTCATTTATTTCTTGGGCAAACTCAACACAACATCTGACACATCATCAACCTATAAAGTTGATTATGGTGAATCCACACCCCGTGCAGTGCTTTGGATCCAATGTTCTGTCCTTTTAGCTCTGGTTTGGTCTCTACCAGCTCCATCGGTCTCTAGCTCTTCACCAGCTCGTCTCTGTCTGGCTGCTGTCAGCTGATGAGCAGCTCGTGTGCTGCTACTGGAAATGACTGATTAGAGCTTTAAGGTCATTTCAGTTGAAAGGACAAGCTAACGGCTTATAATTCTGTGTTTGTCACTACTACACTTTTTACATTAGAGTCATGTGACCTCCTGGAAATATAAAGTGTTGATTAGTGCAGCTTTAATTGGGTTGGTTTAGTCATGTAGCTAGCCTGACACATGGCTTGTGGCCATGATCAAAAGTCACATCCAGAGGCAGTCATCTCTTATATTAGAACATTATATTATAGCTTCCATGACATTTCTTTAGCTCCTCAAATACCACGTTGACTAGGTCTCGTATTCTGGTGAGTCCATGCAGAATGTTGCTTACACTTCTTCAACCTTTAGGATTCCTTCATATATGTGAAACTTTCATAGAACATCTTCAACCAAAGACAATTGTGGTGATAATGTAATAATGCCAGCAGGTCAGTGTGCATGTGAGCAGCCTCTAACGTGTGTTTTCACAATGCTTCACACACACACACACACACACACACACACACACACACACACACACACACACACACACACACACACACACACACACACACACACACACACCTCCATCCTCACTATGACCAGCATGCTGTACTTTGTATGCTCACCTAAAAACAACTGGATGTGTTTGGGTTCTAAATGACAGCTCCAACACTAAGTGTTAAATGCACTAGAGGCACAAACTATGGGATGGGATGGGGCAGATAGATACAGGTAGAGACTATTCATGGGGCGGGGCAGGACACTTGTTTTAAGCATATTCTGTGGATCATCACAATAAATATGTGTCAAGATTTAGATTGTGAGGCGTTGACAGTGGGGCCATGTCAACACCTTCAGAAGCAGAAGGACCTGAGTGTGATATCACACACCCAACATTCATGGTACCGTTGTGCTGACCGATTCATCGTAGTACTTCTTTCTTGTGTTGACCAATGGGAGGGTTTGATAGAGAAGTTCTAAATACAACACACACACACACACACACACATACAGCATGGGGGTGTTTGCATTTGCAGCCAGTCATGATACAGGAAGGAGCAGTTAGTGTAGACAGTTGATAAGCATTAAATAAAATAGACTTCTTGTCCAGCCTGAAAACCCAACACCATGTGGAAGAAATCTCACTGATGTTTCTGGGTGAAAGAAGGCAAAACCAGAAAGATGTTTTTATTGCACTATGAAGTTTGCTGCGACTTCCCCAACAGTTACTGTGAATCCACATCCTTCCTACGCAGAAACCATAGATTCATCCGTCTGAAATAATGGACAGCATATTACCTTCAACGGTAATGAAAGCAAGCCGATTGATGACCAACGCAGTCCTGGTTATGTTTCCTCTGAACTCCTCCCCCAATCAAGCTGTGATGACACAGGAGTGTTGTCCTTCAGCCCTGCAGTGGGACCTCAGCAGAGCTCTGTGCAGCTCTCTGCTGTTTCTTCTTGTAGCTGGGCCAGCGGCACACGGGGCAGCAGTGTCTGCCTGCTGCCAGCCACACCACGATGCAGTGCTGGTGGAAGGCGTGGCCACAGGGCAGACCCATCAGCAGCTCCTCGCCCACAAAATTCTCCAGACACACCACACACTCGGAGCAGTGCAGCACGCCACAGGGCCACACCGACCAATCACAGGGGCAGCCGTCCTTCAGTGACCCGTTGGCGGATGGTGAGCCTCTGTTCCCATGCCGACAGCAGAATGACTGACAGCTACTGCTGGCGTCCATGTTGTTGCACTCCTGACTGCTGCTATGTGGAGGGGAATCCATCTGCTCCCTGCTCTCTGTGTCTGAATGTAAACCATCTGTCTCCTCATCCCCCTCCCCAGTGTCCTCCCCAACAGCTCTGAACCTCCAGGTTGGCAGGGCGTTAATATAGTCCACGTTTACTAAAGGGCGAAGCCAGAGGTCGGGGAAAGCCAAACGCTCCAATAAGAAGTTGTGGTCATCGTCCCAGTCGGAGTGGTCAGACGGGACCTGCTGCAGCGATGCGATTGGGTGGAGCAGATAGGAAGTGTACCAGTCCCACAGACTGGCCAGCCACTCCAGGTTGGTGGTGCTGTCCTCTTGGCTCCTGATGCCACAGCGGCGTTTCTTCTCAAAGTAGTCGACCAGCAGGCCGTGGGCCAGGTAGGTGGACAGGAAGAGAGCTGGGTGGGACGAGTAGAAGGTCCAGTCAGCTCTCACCAGGCTGGCCAATGTGGTGGTGTCAGTATACCGAAGCAGCTTCAGACTACAACCATACAGAGTTTCCAGATAGGGCAGCTGGAGGAGAGCCTAGAGGAGTGACCAATCAGTGATCAGTTATAAACAGGTATATCTTTCTATGACTGACACAGACATTTTACAGTTGATTATTAAGGCCTGAAAGATGTTTTATTTTGAAAAATGAGCGGAAACATCCATCTTGACACGTCAAGACGCTTGTCTCGGTCAAATGATACGTTACCCCACAAGTTAACCCACAAGCTAGCAAAAAATTAAAAAACAAAAAACGAGAGACAGAAGAAGAGCCGACAACTTCCAAGAAGAAGAAAGCTGAATTTAAAAGACAATATCAGGAGTCCTGCTTCAAATACGGCTTTATCGCTAGATTCTCACTCGACAAGCTTTTTTCCCCTCTTTTTCTCTGCATAATGTGGCGATAATTCAGTGTTATGGTGGATTGTATTTTTTTTATGTACTTTATATTTGTTTTCATGCCAGTCGTATCATTTGATATTTATCTCCCACACCTTGAACATTTTTTATATATATATATATATATATATATATATATATATATAAAAATGTATTATTATAAATTATATTATATTATAAATTTATTATTTATTGTCTTACACGAAACTGGACCGTGGTGCAGTGCAAAATGCCATAAGCTGAAGCTAGTGGTGACTAGTGTTGCAATATGCATATCAGCGTTGTAATGTGAAACCTTTGGGTATTGTATCCCATGCATGTAGTGTTCAACACAGGAAGAATGAGTGGATGAAGACAGCACTGAGAGTCGGGTGGTACGGATGATTTCCTACCAGAACCGGAAGCCAGGACCCCAGCAGGATGGAGTTGTAGGTTCCAAGTGTGCGGATCAGAACTACAAATCGTTTCACTGTTGCTCCCTGTCCATGAAAACAGGTTTCAATTAAACAATAAATACAGAACTAACTGAACCGCTCTCTCTCCCTCCCTCACTGTGTATGACATATCTGATCAATGGTGATGTAAGTATTCAGAGCCTTTGATAAGCAGTACTACAGTTTAGACAACATGTTACAAAAGGTTCTGCACTCACTTCGTTTTTCATTGTCAGTGAAAGTACAGACAAGAAACATAAAGCCGGCTTTACAGTTATAGACGTACGTACAGGAGTAAAGAGTGCAATATTTCCCTTTTGAAATGTAGTGGAGTAGAAGTATAAAGTCACTTCCAATGGAAATACCCATGGTAACAACAAGCACCTCAACATTTGACTTGATTAAAAGCACTTTGTTAATGCTGACCCCTGGGTGGGATAGAAAAACAGAAATGTGACCTGTGTGATGAAGAGGTCCATCCAGGCTAGCAAGTTGATCAGGACCAGACTGAGGACAAACAGATCATTGACCTCGGGCTGGATGGATCGTAGGAAAGTATCCATGGCAGCCAGGGACAAGAACTCCCCCGTACTAGAGAGAGGAGAGGAGAGGAGTGAGGGAGAGGTGGAGACAAGGAGTGGAAGAAGAAACAAACTGATTCAGGACATTTGTATTCGTTTGTAACAACAAGAATCCCATTGTTCGATCATCACCTGTTGCCATAGCGATAGATGCCCTCAGGCATCTTGAGAATGTAGGCGGGGCTCTGTGTCACACCAATCTCTGATAGGATGCTGTGGTTGTCCCAGCGACGTACATCCACGAAGATGAACTCAATCCTGCCGGTGAACTTGACCGACAGCGCAGAGAAGAAGGCGGGCGGCTGGGACAGACGGGCGAACAGAAACATCTTCACCGGGTGGGCCGGGTCAGAGCGCCACTCCTCCACCAGCTGCTCAGACTGACGCAGGGTTTTGATTCGATGAGCCACGTGGGAGGTCATCCAGCGGAAGATGTGCTCCGTTTCAATGCGACGGCCGTTGTATTCTTTCAGCATTACTTTACCCTTTGATGCCGAGGTCTGGGGAACGGACATGATCAGAGTGGAGCGCTGCCATCCACGCTTGATACATGACCTGGTGGACAATGACAGTATTACACCCGGCTCCTTACAGAAAGAGCCATGACACTGTAACAGCTTACTGCCCACACAGAAACTCATGTCAGCGTATCAACGGTGCTTTGTGCAAATAACCACCGCAAATGACATTAGGAATGGTGATGGTTTGAACTGACTTCAGTCCAATTTTTATTTTTTTATTTACTGATTTATTACACTTGTTTTGATCTTGTTTTTCTACTTATGTCTTTTGTTTGTTTGTACTATCCAGCTGTATTCCAGTTAATGTCTCCACTGTGGACTAATAAAGGATTATCTTATCTCATAAGGCATCATCTGCAATAGGCAAAACATATACATACTGAAGGAGAGAAAAATAAAAGGTCCAACAGAAGAAGGAGACATCCAAGTTCACAGTCCAATGAGCATCCCTTGCCTGTGTGCCCTGAGAGAAATGACAAGTGTGGGTGTATTATAGAAGACCCTGCTTCCCACCTGTAGTCATTAGAGCAGTTGAAGGTTCCAGTTCTGATCCCAAACTGAGACACTTTCTGCACCATCTTCCCCCAGTTGGACTGACTGAGCAGAGCGTCCCGGTCCTGGGCAATGACCTGCAGGTACACACAGGACATGAGCGGGTCAGACAGCTCGTACTAAACAATTCAGTGAACCCGTCTGCGGAGGCACCAAACACTTCTTCTTCTTTTTAGTACTTTTGATGAAAGAAAGTGGTTCAACGTCAACACGTCTGATCCATTTGCTTTACCCCATTCAAATTAAACATTACAGCCAGACTTCCATATGTTGGTCCTCGGGGCAGAACGTGGGCTGGAGGTTGGATCGGATGTTGGTGCCACAATGTCGTGACCATTCTTTGACAGGTAGCAGAACACCCGTCCCGAGTTCATTAAGCTGGTTTGGAGCCAATGTGAGCCGACCGAGTCAAGTCCGGTTTAATTCATTGAAATACAGAACATGTCCGTTCCTTGTGAGGAAAACAAACAGGAGTGGATAGATGAGTTGAAGTAAACTGTTACTGCACTCTGCTTGTTAGTATGAACTGGTGAGTTACAGTCAAGTGTGAGTGTTGAAAAGTATGCATATAATAAGTGCTGAAAATGTGTACATGAATAAGATGACAATGCACCATACTATAAAAGTACTTTGATCAAACAGGACTCCAGGCAGGTAATATAAGGTATGAAGTGCATCTCATGCCAATAGACTCATGTTATCAGTGCAGAGCTTAAAAACAGTGTTTCAGTTGGTTTAACTTAGTGGTTCTCAAACTCGCCCCACTTCGGAGGAAGAACATTGTTCGTGCCCCACCGCCCCAACAAAAATGTAACAAAATGATCCATGCTGAATTTTTATTGAAATGACAACTTTGTGACTCCTCCATCTGTGCTTTTTCAAATAATAGAATAAAGACAATTGCAATCACTTTCAAGTAAACCAGATTGCTCCATCAGACAAAAACTAATAAAATGTGCATTCACTTTAATAGCTTATTGTGGCTGCAATTTACACGTTTGGCACTGAATATATTTTCAAGATAATAACAATAAAGTGCAACCTGTGAAAAACTAAACAAAACAAGTTAAAATATTTGGCAATAAAGAGTTTTACACTAAATATCTTTTCAAAACAATAACGTGCAACCGGTGCAAAACCAAATGAGTGCAGATATGTGTGAGCCATCAAGTTGTATCAGTATTAGTTCAAATGAATCAATATTCCCCTGATCGTCCCACATCTCCAGCTGCCTGAGGAAGGTGCTGCTCTCTGCCTTGAAGATGAAGATTCATTCAGCTTTCCAAATATGTCACAGAGAGGCCAATTTCATCAGAAATTATTCAACAGCAAATTAATAATTATAATTGAATTAATAAATTTGACTCCAAAAAGTATATACATGTGTAACGTTACAAAGATAAAATAAATGATGAACTGAGTCCACCTCCTCTTTGCAGAATAATATGTGTTCAATTCAACATGTCATGCATATGACGGATTTCTTCTCTGAGCTCAAAGACAACCCCTTCCCTCGTGAGAGCCACCGAGCTTCGCTGTGAAGCAGCTGAAAGCTCCGCTCCCGTCTCCACAGTGAAAACAGTGGTGCGTTCAGGGGTCTTGTTTTTATGATCACGACCACGCTGATAGCGTCGGTTAAAACCTCGTTTAGTTCACGGCTCATCTGTCTGTCTGCTAGCGCCTCTCTGTGAATGACAGTGTGTCCATTGCACATTTAAAGAGACCCTCTTGATCAGCTTCCTGTTCCCTGCCGTGGTCTGAGCAGAAACCCACAACTCTCCCATTTCAGCCCGTGTTGTCAGGTAACTGCTCAGAAGCCTCACGAGCTCTTCAGTGTGCTAAGCTACTAAGCTACACGGGAGTCGCAAACCGTAACCTGTTAACGCCGTAACCGTAGCGTAAACATTTACACATACTTTTGTAATACGTGAAGTTTTTTTCTTGTTTATTACTGGAGCACTAATTGCATATGACAGAATACATTCATCAACATTGGAAAAGGAAGCGTTGGGTTTACGTGCTGCGGTCACCACCCACTAGTCAGACCTACCGGACCATGGTTCATGTTTTACTTGTGTAGCAACACGGGCTACAACTGCATGTTGTTGTGCACCCCGGTGTTGCAGAAGGACAATACATGATCCTTGAAACCTTGACGGTACCAGACTGCCTAAGAATCAAAGTCGAGTGTGTCCGTATCCCACTGCTGGTCCAGAATCACCTCCACATCTTGGCAGAATATAGAATATATTCCTAAACTGCCACTGACCTGCTAATATATATATTGGATGGAATAGAGCCTGTGACATGCAAGAAGTGCGTCTAATTGTATAATCAGCCTGATCAATACGCTCACGGCTCAGGGCCGATCGAAACGCGACTCTATTTTGTGTGAATTAAACAATCTGTGATGTGCGTGTAAGCAGTGCTCATGAAATTGTCACTGGCTGACTTCCTGAGTGGAAAGTTGACGGATTAAGAAAATGTGATATTCCAGCTGTATGCAACAGAATTAGTGCCACTTAATCAGGCATCACTACTATGTTTAATACACTGTTATTAAGTGCCTTTACCTGAACCAGCCATATCCCATCTTTAGTGTCCTCCACTAATTCATAGAAGTGCATCTCTCCACTGAAGTGTGTTGTGCCGGCATCTCCTGCCTCCGTCTGCTCCTTCTCCTTCTTGATGGCCGAGTACAGCTCGCCATGTGTCAACTCTCCTGTGGAGAAACAACCAGGATTGGAAAAGGACTAACAATGTATCCTCCTGCCCCAAACAATAAACAAATACATTCATTTCTTCTTTAATTCCAAGTAGAACAAATACTAATGCCTGGTATATGTGAGGTGAGAATGTGGGGAATGCCAACTGCAGATGATCTGTGAGTCTGAAGACATGTCAGGAGGATATTTTAAAGTACTCAGCCTGGACACAGACCAAAGGATCAAATCCATGTTTCCATCAAAGGACCATTTTCATCACAATGTACACAGCTCATAACTAAGATATCAGACAAACAACACTGAATAATCAGGAGAATGGATTTATGAAGGTGTTTGGTAAACATTACACACTAGAGATCAAGTTGTCTGTGAACCGATCAAAGTCCTTCATCGATTATGTATCAGGTGGAACTGCTCTTCAACTTATTACAACATATTTCTGGTGTACGTCGCCATATTGTTCCATTTTTATTATTATTTAACATTATTCTCCCCTCTTCTTATAGCATAGTTCAACTCCAGGACAATGTCTAGAAACACCCCGTGGTATCCTTCTCATGCCTTTGCCAACATGTTATGTTTTAGAGATTCATAATCGGATTCCTCAGCTAAAGGATATAAAGCAACTGACAGACAAGTACCCGGATGCATGGTTGTGGCCCTCATTCATATCCGACTGAAGCCGACAGTTACCTGATTTCTCGACTAGCTCGCTGACGTCCTTCTTCTCGGCCAGTCCGGAGTAGCCCAGCCCTCGACACTCCAGGATGGTCTTCAGCTTCTTATAACTGAGAGTGACGGGATCAACCAGCTGCGTGGCGAACATCCCGGTCTCATACCAAACTACGGCCTCAAAGATCCTCGCTAGCATGAATAGCACTATGAAGTACAGGAGCAGGAAGAACAGCTTCAGCCACATCTTACAGCCGGACCAGAGCGCTGCTGCCGCAGAGCAATGTCTCTGTCATGGAGTGGGAGTGACAAGTGGGCGCGCTTCTCAGGCTGCGCTCACCTTGCTGCGTTACCGTTACCGTTACCGTTACCGTTACCGTTACCCATTCACGACGGACACCGTGATTCTCTACGTTAACATATCTGTCAGACCTGCGTCGTTTGTTCGACTGGAGCTGGGAAGGTTGTCCCGGGCCGTTCGCTTCCGTCACATTCACGAACCGTGCTAACGGTGACAGCTAGCTACCTAGCTTAGCATCGCAGGTAGGCCTCGCTGTCCACCGGAACGAACAGGCCTCGCGAGCTCCGCTGTCCGCTGCACGCGCTGCAGTTTCCCGCTGGACGTCAGCGGCTCGTGCGAAGTGCTCCGGTGGTCCCGGAGATCACAACACGACAACACGACAGGAATGACGGATCTGCGTTTTCGCTCTGATCAGCTGGTGTACACAGAAGAGTGACGTCACATCCGGCTCTACCTCACATTTAAACAAGCTACAAAATAATAGACTTGAGACTGAACAATGTGGGTATAATACTTGATAACAATTGTTGATATGTTACAACATCCTCGCATTAGATTAGTCTTCTACCGTTGAACTCTAGAGACATCATTGTGTACACTAAAGAGTTTTTACTTTAAAAGTCAAAGTCCTGCATTCACAATCTTACTCAAACAAAAGTTTGAGCATATACTCACATTATCTAAAGTAAAAGTACTCATAATTTAGAATAGCCCATTTCACAATAATATATGTTCATATTACTGGAATATTATGTGTACATGTGCCCTCGATGGACTGGCGGCCTGTCCAGGGTGTCCCCTGCCTTCGCCCTATGTCAGCTGGGATAGGCTCCAGCGCCCCGCGACCCTAATGAGGATAAGCGGTATTGAAAATGGATGGATGGATGGAAGTACAATCATTTCAAAACTGTCCAGCACTGGAGTAGATGATTTATAAATATATCTTACTATTCTGGACCAATTGAACTTGGGGAGGGAAATCACAAAGTATTGACAGAAGAATGTCTTTTCCTATTGTATTAAAAGTACGTGTACTTTTACTAATGTACTGTAAGTATGTCTTCTCTGGACATCAGACTGTCTGATGACTTCTGACTTCTTTTTGCCACCAGAGGAGTCGCCCCCTGAAGACCAGTAGAAATAATGCCATTTTAATTAAATTATGAGAAGAATTTGCTAATCGTATAGACAAAAAAGTATGCAGTTGGAGTATTTATAGATATAAAAACAAAACTTGTAATACCATTGATCACAGTATACCACTTGATGAATTGAAAAGGTATGGTATCAGAGTGATTGGGCTGAATTGGTTGAAAAGCAATTTTCAACCAATTTAGCCCAATCAATTTATTTTGTATAGCCTGAATCACAAAAGAGGCAATGCATATGACATAAATGATTCATATGATGAGAGTAGTAGGCATGATTAAAAAGTTACGACTACCAAAAATAACAGGAACAGTGTATTAGCCCAAAATTGTTCTTTTTGTACATAAATGATAAATGCAGATTATCAAAGAAACTGAAATTTATTTTATGTGCTGATGACACTAATATTTCGTTGTTGCAACAGCATTTGGAGGTTATTGCAATGGGAATGAGTAGATTGAAAGGGTTGTTTGACATAATGTAATTAAATGTGCAAGGTGCGTTGCAGTTTTGAGAAAAACAAGGAACATTCTGGATTTCTCACTGTAGTGGAGTAACACGTAAAAAACTCATTTGGCATACGTGATAATAAACAATATAGGATATTGTGAACAAATTAACATGCTGTTTTTAAACTTTGAAGTTCATGGATCTGATGTAATAAAGACTGCATAAATTATGAACCGAGCAAGAAAAAGGGACATTTGTGTATGAAAGAATGTTTATAAGACTCTGTTAAACCCGTTTTCAGTGTCAGACCGCCAAACCATTTGTGGTGAAATAGCTCTGTCCTTCAATTGAATTATTTCAAGTATTTGTTCAATAAATTGAACTTGTGGTTCCTAGAGTCCTAAAAAGTAGGATGGGAGCCAGAGCCTTCAGTTCTCAAGCTCCTCTTTTATGGAACCAGCTTCCACTTTCAGTCCTGGAGGCAGACACAGTCACCTCATTCAAGAATAGACTTAAGACTTTCCTCTTTAATAGTGCTTATAGTTAGGGCTGAATCAGGTTTGCCCTGGTCCAGCCCCTTGATATGCTGCTATAGGCTTATAGGCTGCTGGGGGATGTTTTAGGATACACTGAGCACCTCTCTCCTCTTCTCTCTCTCCTTATGGATGAATTTACATCTCTCCATTGCACCTTATTAACTCTGCTTCCTCCCCGGAGTCTTTGTGACTTCACGTCTCATAGGGTCCATTGGACCTGGAGGTGTCTGATGCTGGTGAACTGGCCTCCCGCGTTGGCCCTGCTGATGCCCCGCCCCCCCTCCTCTCTACCTCCTTCTGTTTCATGGATTGGAGTTCCATTCATACATTGTCATATTCATGTAATGTGTTTATGTAACTTTGTAATGCTGTTCATTCTGTACACATGACATCTATTCTTCTGTCCATCCGGGGAGAGGGATCCTCCTCTATTGCTCTCCTGAAGGTTTCTTCCCTTTTTTCCCTGTCAAAGGTTATTTTTGGGGAGTTTTTCCTGATCCGATGTGAGGTCAAAGGTCAGGGATGTCGTATGTGTACAGATCGTAAAGCCCTCTGAGGCAAATGTGTAATTTGTGATATTGGGCTATACAAAATAAACTTAATTGAATTAAATGCTTCAAGACATTTAAGTGTTTCACATCACATATGTTTTCTCTACAGGAGATCGAAAATGTTAATTTCCACAATAGCTACCACAACATGGCGACGAGGACTACTTGTGATGGTGCAGACAGACGCAAACATGAAGCATGAACATGTAAATGTAATAGTTTTGATTAGTCAGAGCCCCGGCTGCTGCTCTGCACTTTACCCCCGGTGCTGCACCATCAAGCTACCGACAACCAATACAAACAACGTCTTTTCATCACTGCATTTATTCATAGTAACAGTGAGACTTCATCACTATCATGAGGCCACACAGGAGAAAAAACATTATTCGTCATCACTTCTGTCATAGCAGTCTGTGAATAACAAATAACTCAGGTCTCTACTGACTTTTCTTTAAAATACATTAGAAATACTACTTGGCTTCGTCTCTAATTGTGTGCAATTAGAGACGAAGCCAAACTTTACTGTTTGGCTTCGTCTCACTGCTCCTATCAAGCTTGTATCCAGCCACAGCAGGCTTGAGTCTCAGTGAAAAAGCTAACTGTACACAGCAGAGAGGCACAGAGAGAAGAACGCCTAGCAGCTAAAGAGACACATGTTTAGGTGAAAAGAGGGCTTAAAGTTTAAAAAGGTTTTCTAGAATTATCTGATATAATAATTAGAGAGCAAAGCTTCTTGTTTAGGGACAGGAATGTCCAGCCACTGATCCCGGTGCTGTTCAATGGAGGAAAGGGCTTCCGCCTGGCATGGCTAGTGCATGTTGGGATACTTCAGGCAGAATCTGTCGAACGTATCGTATATGGCGCGTCTGGAAAGAAAACAGATACGCAATTAATTCTCAAACAACACAGCAAAATACGTCAGGAGAAAGACAAGATCAAATAAAAAAAGATGTGAAACACAGTCTGGGATTTGACCACCTCAAGTTAGTTTGATTGTTTCCATTGTAAATGATGGTAGATGAGAGATATTCATCCCGGTCCCCAAGAAATCCTCCATCACAGGATTAAATGACTACAGGCCCGTCGCCCTGACGTCGGAGGTCATGAAATCCTTTGAAAGACTGGTGTTGACCCATCTGAAGGACATCACAGGGCCCCTGCTGGACCTCCTGCAGTTTGCCTACCGGGCAAACAGGTCGGTGGATGATGCAGTCAACATGTGCCGGACTCAGCCTTAGAGATAGGGTAAGGAGATGAGTTTCCTCCATAGGGTGCCCGGACTCAGCCTTATAGGGGATGAGTTTCCTCCGTAGGGTGGCCGGGCTCAGCCTTAGAGATAGGGTAAGGAGATGAGTTTCCTCCGTAGGGTGGCCAGACTCAGCCTTAGAGATAGGGTAAGGAGATGAGTTTCCTCCATAGGGTGGCCTGGCTCAGCCTTAGAGATAGGGTAAGGAGATGAGTCTCCTCCATAGGGTGGCCTGGCTCAGCCTTAGAGATGGGGTAAGGAGATGAGTTTCCTCCGTAGGGTGGCCAGGCTCAGCCTTAGAGATAGGGTAAGGAGATGAGTTTCCTCCATATGGTGGCCTGGATCAGCCTTAGAGATGGGGTAAGGAGATGAGTTTCCTCCATAGGGTGGCCTGGCTCAGCCTTAGAGATGGGGTAAGGAGATGAGTTTCCTCCGTAGGGTGGCCAGGCTCAGCCTTAGAGATGGGGTAAGGAGATGAGTTTCCTCCATAGGGTGGCCTGGCTCAGCCTTAGAGATGGGGTAAGGAGATGAGTTTCCTCCGTAGGGTGGCCAGGCTCAGCCTTAGAGATAGGGTAAGGAGATGAGTTTCCTCCGTAGGGTGGCCAGGCTCAGCCTTAGAGATGGGGTAAGGAGATGAGTTTCCTCCGTAGGGTGGCCAGGCTCAGCCTTAGAGATAGGGTAAGGAGATGAGTTTCCTCCGTAGGGTGGCCAGACTCAGCCTTAGAGAGGGTAAGGAGATGAGTTTCCTCCGTAGAGTCGGACATCAGGAGGGAACTTGGAGTTGAGGTGCTACTCCTTCTTGTTAAAAGGAGTCAGCTGAGGTGGTTCGGGCATCTAATCAGGATGCCTCCTGGGCTCATCCCACTGGAGGTTTTCCAACTGGTAGGAGACCCCGGGGAAGACCCAGGACACGCTGGAGGGATTATATCTCCCAGCTAGCCTGGGAACGCCTCAGGATCCCCCAGAGTGAGCTGGCGAATGTTGCGGGTGAGAGGGAAGCCTGGGTCAGCCTGCTGCCACCGTAACCCAACCCCGGACTAAGCGGTTTAAAATGGATGGTTCGATGGATGATCAGAAGAAGCGTGGAAGAGTAACAAAGCTCCGCTAATTCTGTGATAAACACATCCCTATAAATTCTTCACAATGAAAGCCCCCATTATTTTGGTTAGACCTGTAGGCGGGCTCATCCCCACCAGAGATGAGTCCAATGAGGGTGGTGTCATCCACAAAGTTCAGGAGCTTGGCAGACTGGTGACTGGAGGTGCAGCTGTTGGTGTACAGGGAGAAGAACGGAGGGGAAAGAACAGAGCCTTGGGGGGAACCGGTACTGATGGTCCAAGAGGAGACATGTTTTCCCAGTTTCACATGCTGCTTCCTGTCAGACAGGAAGTCTGTGATCCACTTGAGGTGGAGTCGGGCACGTGCAGCTGGGAAAGCTTGTCCTACAGCAGAGAGGGATGATGGTATTGAAGACAGATCTGAAGTCTACCAACAGGATCCTGGCGTAGGTTCCTGATGAGTCCAGATGATGTGGAGGGCCATGTTGACTGCATCGTCTACAGACCTGTTTGTTCTGTAGGCGAACTGAAGGGGTCCAGGAGTGGGTTGGTGAGGGTTTTGAATCAGATCAGACTTTGTACATTCTTAGTCAGGGACTCCCCTAGTGCATACAGACACCAGCTTTCAGAGAGCACATTCATTAGTTTATTAATCATGTTTATTATCTACAGCTGATGTGACCTGCCACCGGGGATGTTTATCTGTTAAATATGCAAAAGCCGGCAGTCGGTGTTGGCTGAAAAACAAGAGGCCTGTGTGTTTACATGTTTATTTGTGATAATCTGAGATATCTTCTGTTGCTCTATTCTAATAAAGGCATCTTTCCTTAAAATGATCTTGTGGCGCTGGAGGACATCAAGTCATTCCCTGTCATTAGGCCAAGTGTGGTGAAGGCAAAGTAGAGTTGCAAGTCTTGTTTGGATTTTTTGAGTCTAAAGTCATCAGATTCATGATGATTGACTCAAGTACAAGTCATGTGACTTTAGACTGTACTCCATCAACATGACTTGTTGCTACTAGGAAGAGAAAGGAGCAATGGAAGTGTGGCTTTACAGGTTAGGCTAATCAATGGACTGATGTTTACGAACTAATAGCAGTTCTACAAAACTGGAAGTCATACTACAAGCGGACCAAATCCAGTGTGTTAATGTGACTTTAGCTAAATACTTACAGAGAGTTTTAAGCGTCTTTTGAGTGTCTAGAAAAGCGCTATATACATTTCTATTATTATTATTATAGAGTTTAATCTTGTAAGTAAGCCCTGTTGAACTAGATATACGTCACACACCTGATACCTGGCCACACATATCTTTTGATACCCTTTGAGTCGGTAGTTTACCTGAAGACGTTTTGTTTAAACAGGTATGCACTGATGTGTCCTCCATTCAGATATCTGACTTCACATCCTGGCCAGATCTCTTGCAGACTGAGGACTCCTGTACGAGGGACGTAGGCATCCTCTTTGGCCTGGACCACGATAATGAGACTGGTGTCTACGGGGACTAGGACAGAGGGAAGGACAGATCTCCTTTATTTCTGTATACATGCCACTGGAACATATATTATATATCTTATATACCACACAATATTAAGCAGCGTTATTGTATTTGGGGTTAAGCCAAATACTATTTCATGCCTTGAGCTAGTACAAAACGCTGCTGTTCGGCTGTTCTGCTGAGGAGACGGAGGTCTTTTGGAGTGCAGGGAGCACTCCTGAAGACCTTCTTTGACTCTGTGCTGCATCAGCCATCTTCTATGGAGTGGTCTTCTGGACCAAATGGACCAAAGCAGTCTACTCCAACTAAGGTAAATGGTGCTTCGTCTGGAGATCCCCTTGCAGCATATCTGCTGTCTGTCTGCCTGGGCCTCCTCGTATCAGTCAACATACTACACATTTTGACAAGATCTTTCTTTTAGCTACACTGGTGCCAGTAAACCAATATTTATGGCTTAGCAATGCCAACTTGTGGTTTCTACCACTGTGACCTATTTGTCTTAGGATAATGTCAGAGATAAAGAGATCTTCGGTCTGTATGACTAGATGCTTAGACTCAAAGGCATAGCTGCCCTCCTAAGCCGTCCACCGACTCACATGACATCAGTTTGAATATGGAACTAGTCCTCCTCAGACCGAGGCTGGAGAACTCTACTAGGAATCTCTCCTCTCGTCCCCTGAAGTGTAGAGTGCAGTTATATTAGGCAATGTGAGTTCAAACTGATACAAGGTGATGCCTGTGCATTACGTTCTGTTTTGGGTAAGAATCAATACTTCTGCCAGTATTATATACAATGTGTAGTGTACTGGTTTTGTCAGAGCCTTTGGGGATAGCAGTAGCCTGTGGAGTACAGGTTGTTAGAAAATCATGTCCGGCTGCTGTCAAGTCAAAACATGTTGCTAGGCGACAAGGATCGATACATTTCTTGAGTTATATTTGCTTTTTGTCAGTCCTATTTACTTGATGTTACCGATCAGAAACATTTCCATATGGGTCTGTCTGTATTCAAACCTACCAGAAAAGTTGGCCATGTGTGTGCATTCGTCCATCACTGCCTTCATGAAGCTTATGGATTCTCTATGTAAGGATGGCCGATAGCATTTGGCTAAATCCGTCTTCTTCCCATGCAGTGTGCTGTTTGCATGAAGGCTTCTAAGAAATCATTTGACAGAATTAGTTTAACAAACAAATTACAAACTAAATTGAACTACAACATAATGCAGGTTTACCTGCTGAATAGTATTGTAAGTAGATTTGATTGTGATAGCACAACGATTTATGAGTAAAGTATTATCTTCGCAACACAATATTATGTAAAATATGCAAAAACTGTAAGAAAGAATATCGACATTTCTGGATCAGTCCCGAGTAGTCCTATTTACGAAGTAGGGTATTTTTTAGAAGTAGTACAATGAGATATTTGTAATTAATTAACTGCAAAGAACGCAATAACTTAAATTGATTACCTTGGTGTGCCCAAGCTCCTCCCACCGGTGTTCCCAGATGAAAACAATTGGTCTGCTCTTGCCTCGCCCCCTTCAGGGCCTGCACCAATCAACAGGCCTGGTCCAGCCTCTGCTTGCCCTCCAGCTTTGGAGCTCTGACCCACTGATGCTCTGACATCTCCAGACAGGCCCAACAGATGCTCCAACGAGTCCACATTCTTGGAAAAATATGGACCCATCTTAAAGGAATCAGCCTGATAAATGTGGACGGATACAATGTACTTATTAATGCTCATGTGTGTTTATGCATGCGTTTGGTAAGTTCTACAACAGTGAGTGGTTTCCCCAAGGAGCCAATTATAACTGTAGAAATGTTTATTAAAAATGAAAAATCTGATCTGATGTAATTTCATGTTGACACAAAACAAAGAAAAGCATAATAATGTGAGCATTTGTGAAGCTACAACAAACAAATGAATACCTTTGTTGATGATAGCCGACACATTGTTTTGGGATTAATACAGTTATGACTACACTTATCCTTTTGGTACATATTGTTTCCACATTTATTCTAACTCATTATCCTTTTAAATAACCAAAACTGTAACCTTCTAGCCAATTGAACCCTGGTTGAAATGAGAAATACAAACACTATACACATTCTTATAATTTCTTTGTGAGAGTATGAAAAAGTAATAGAAGGATAACACACCCCACAGTAGTCCAACAGCTTGATGATCTCTTCTTCATACACAGAGTCAATGGCATACTGCTTCTCCAGCTCTTTCCAGTTCACTGCTTTGCTCAACACTCCCTACACACACACACACACACAGACCAACACACACACACACACACACACACACACACAATTCGATACAATATCGATTCTGCCCACAAGGAATCATTTATTTACAGACCTTGAGCAATACATTGAACACCACACCCCGCACCCGGGCATTGACTGTCTCACAGAATGTATGCAATAAAAGTTCTATATGGTCATCTCCACATACACATATATATTTGAGATAGTTATTTTAGATCTCATTGGATGATGCATTGCATTAAGCCGACTGCCAGCAGGCACATTTAAAGAATGAGGCACTTAAAATGAGCCAATACATTTTCCCAACACTGATGCGTTCACACCAAACGCGTTGCGAGTAGATTCCGTGAAAGTCAATGTACAGACGAGAATCGTTGCGAATAAAGCGGATTTTCATCCAGTTATTCAGATGTAGTTGGTGAACTTACCGAGCTGTGTGAGCCTACGGGTGATGTTATGTATAAATATAAATATATGATATTAATGTTATGGGGCGTTTGATGTACCGACGTTTGTGGGATTTCCACAACAAGCAGAAATAGTGGTTATTTCTTCCATGGTGGATGGCTGAAATTATAACTGTTTCCACGGAGATAAGCCACGCCCCCTCTCCAGCACGAGTGAAGTGAATAAATCAAATGAATAAACCACAAATAGTCGGGCGAGTAAAGCATTGTGAATATTCATGTGAACGCAGCATTACGCATTTAACTTGTCTGATATATTGCCATGCTTTTTGTCTAGCCCTCATAGCGGTGGCGGTGTTAGATGTTCCATGATTATGGTCTGGAATTCCTCATACGTTCATAATCATCTCCTGAAGTCTGGTTCAACTATCCTGATTACTGAAGTCTGGTTCAACTATCCTGATTACTGAAGTCTGGTTCGACTATCCTGAGTACTGAAGTCTGGTTCAACTATCCTGAGTACTGAAGTCTGGTTCAACTATCCTGAGTACTGAAGTCTGGTTCGACTATCCTGAGTACTGAAGTCTGGTTCAACTATCCTGAGTACTGACGTCTGGTTCAACTATCCTGAGTACTGACGTCTGGTTCAACTATCCTGATTACTGAAGTCTGGTTCAATTATCCTGAGTACTGAAGTCTGGTTCAACTATCCTGATTACTGAAGTCTGGTTCGACTATCCTGAGTACTGAAGTCTGGTTCAATTATCCTGAGTACTGACGTCTGGTTCAACTATCCTGATTACTAAAGTCTGGTTCAACTACCCTGATTACTGAAGTCTGGTTCAACTATCCTGAGTACTGAAGTCTGGTTCAACTATCTTGATTACTGAAGTCTGGTTCAACTATCCTGATTACTGAAGTCTGGTTCAACTATCTTGATTACTGAAGTCTGGTTCAACTATCCTGATTACTGACGTCTGGTTTGAATTAACAAGATCGTTTGAGCATTTGAGAAACTGAGATAGCCTGATTTCAATCATCGGGTTAATTTAAGATGGCTAATAGGAAATGTGATCGACTCAGTTGAACCACAAACAGAGTTTATGTTCATGGGAAAACTGCCAAAAAGAAAGAATTAAGAAGCCTACTATCTAAATCAATTATGTATTGGTCCAGTCGCACCAGAATAACATCATTGCACAAAGTATTGCCAACTGTAGTGTAATATGGATATCATTAGAGCTGATAATATGAGGCTCATTATTCCTTGTTTGTAGGGTTGAATGCACCTGGATCGCACATTGTGACAGCTTCTATCTTTTACATCATTACACTGTACTGTGCACTTTATTGTATGTTTTATATTCTTCTGTACATTTAATATGTTTCAATTCTTGCACTGTGTCGATTTGTGTTATCTAATGTTGCACCACCTACCATGACACATTTCTTGTATGTGAAACATACTTGGCAATAAAAGGTTCTGATTCTGATGCCAGGTGGTTACCGTGGTGAAGACACTAGAGGCAGTGGACCAGGACAAACAGGGAATCAGAGGGATGGGCTTCGGCCAGTTGGTGACTGCCAGGGATGCCATCTGGACAAAGACACACAAGACTTCATTAAAAATACCATCTTTGGGTTGGACTATGTCTTATATTGTATACTACACTTGAATTTGTATGCAGGCTTGATGTCAAATATTATCTTTAAAATGTGCTTCAAAGGTGCATTAATAGAGAACATGTCTGTTTTGCTGACTCACATATCCTCCCATGGAGATCCCAGTCATTCCTAGTGGCCAGTAACCTTCGCTCTCCAGCCACCGGAGAAGTACTGTTGACTCCAGGATCAAAGCCCCGCCCATCACAAACAGGTCGGACACATTCTTTAGACTGGAGCGCCTGGAATACTCAAAAAGATTGTCCCTGTTTACTTGACACTGCATTCATCCCAGCTGTAAAGGACAAGTCCTAGCATCTTCCCTCCATGGCCTGTAGTGTCCTATGATGTACAGATAAAGCCGACGGAGGCAAGTGTGTGATACTGGACTATATAACACACACTTGACTTCAATAAACTACTTCCATTCGAGCTTTGGAGTTATGCTAAATGGTAAATGGACCTGTACTTGTATAGATCTCTTTGACATCATTCACACCCTGATGACAGTGGCTCACCTGCACATCAGCACTATCATTCACACACATGCACACACTGTAGAACAGCTACGAGAGCAGTTTGAGGTTAAGTGTCTTGCCCAAGGACACATCGACATGGACTAGCGGGGCCGGGGATCGAACCACCGACACGCTGATTACACGTGGAGTAGGACTATCCGAAGAGCTGACATCAAATATACATTCCTATTCCCGTTCATCATTTACATCTCTGCAGCTTTAAGCACCAGTATAGACACATATAGACCATACTCAGCCCGACCTGCCTCTTTCACCAGTAACAAGCAGCAGTCGCAGATTGAGAGGAATGGGTGCTGGTGAAATTGTTTAATAAATCAGAAATCCAATATTTTAGGCTGTACTGTACTGTCTGTACTGACTGAGGATTCTGAATGATGGGAATCCTCCAGAACCTGACAGACTGAGGACTATTTATTTTCACATTTTAGTTTGCATTTTTCATAAAGAACCAAACTAGAGTCAAATGTCAGCATAATGTCATTATGTGGTAGAGTTGCCCATTTACGGTGGAAGTGATAGTACTATCATTTTTTTAGTAATATTGAGATCACTATTATTCAAACATTTGTATTATAATATATATATATTATAATATTATTGACATGTAAATAAACCAAGTACCGCTCTCATCTTCGAGTTATACTATATTCCTTGCTAGTCAACAAATATTTGCATCAAAATAAATGAATTTAGTGCATATTTATTTTGTCCATCAAATATACAGTGCATGACTCTTCTACTCTGGACTGCATCCGCAGCATTAAGGAATATATATATATATATATATATATATATATATATATATATATATATATATATATATGTATACACTGTGCTATTAAATAATAATTGTGCAGATCTAGTATGTAGCCATCAAATGCAAACTAAAGATCCTTTGTCTCATTTTGCTTCTCATGTTTAAAACTGAAAGCTCACTTTTATCTACTTCAGTGTAAAATAAAAAAACAGTCAATTACCAAAACACTTATCAATCAATCAATCAACCAATCAACCAACCAAGTGACTATTGTGAGAATAGTTAACTTACAGTTGGTCTTTGGGTTTACGGGAGCCATGTAAAAAGTGAGTCAAGGAATAAAACAATGTTCACAGGCAGCATACATCAGATTAAGATATAACAGGAAGATAAAACACATATGACCAGAGGATGGAATTCTTTCCTCTAGCCAGTTCCATATGTGTGCCCGATGCAGGCAATAACACATTGATTCATTGATGCTTTTTTTCACCAAAACACACTGGTAATGTGTTCATCGATGACTGCGTTTCCAAAGCATTAGTCCAAACATTGAACACACACTTATGGAGCGCTCGCCTGCCTTTACAAAGGTCATGAGGAGTACCACTGGTAATCTCTCCTGGAGCTGTCAGGGCTGAGGAATAACCCAGATGATGTCCTAGTGATGAGAGCCATCTCGAACAGAAAGCCTGCGTCACAAACCAGAGTTGGAGAGCATGAAAGGCATGTGGGAGGGACCTATACAGTGCTCGCAGTGCTACGACCTTGAGTCTGTCTTGACCTTGGAATTGGCTTTGTGTGGTATTTTGGTGCACAGATGGGAGGTGTAATGACCTGACCTTCTGGGTAGTGTTTGTTGTCACTGTCTGTTTCTGTTGTGTTTCCTGTCACTCCCCTTGTCTCTCATTTCAGACTCCTCCCTCCCTGTGTGTCGCCCTCATGTGTGATCGCAAGCCCCGCCCTCATTGGTTCCATCTGTGCCTGTTGCCTGCCTTCCCCTGTGTATTAGTCTGTGTGTACACCTTGTTCTGTGCCAGTTAGTCTTCATATGTACTCTGAGCTCTAGTGTGTCTTCATATGTACTCTGAGCTCTAGTGTGTCTTCATATGTACTCTGAGCTCTAGTGTGTCTTCATATGTACTCTGAGCTCTAGTGTGTCTTCATATGTACTCTGAGCTCTAGTGTGTCTTCATATGTACTCTGAGCTCTAGTGTGTCTTCATATGTACTCTGAGCTCTAGTGTGTCGATGTGGATTCCTCTGCCTGTCTTGACTGCTTCCCTGTGTACCGAACCCTGCTCAAGTAAAACCTTGTTCTTGCACCCGACTACCGAGTCCTGTTCCCAGCTCCTTAACAGGAGGGAGTTTCACTCAAATGAGTGCAAAGAGAGTTGTTGGTGGTTTGGTGGAAATGTCACTTTGCAGGAGGCAAGCAGGTGTGAAGAAATACCATGAAAGGATATAATAAGGGTTCTCCAGAAGCAGTGAAGCCATTCCTGCCTCTTTGACCATGGGCCTGGCCATCAGGGTCCGCCGACGCCAGAAAAACTACACACACACACACACACACGCACACACGTCATTCCAGGCTCAGACCGTACACTTTGTCCACGTTGAGGTTAGAAGGTTCAGTCTTACATGGTCTCCGGTCCCTGCCAAGTGGATGCATACTGGTCTGTTCTTCTGCCACCTCTTGGGAACTATGAACTGGAACCTGAAAGAACAACAAACCACACACACATTACAGCACACACATTGAAATACTCGCTTTGAAAAATAATCTTGGCACTGATGGTTTTCATTCTGTATTATAATCTGTTCAGAGCTTTAGGAGGTTAAACCTTTCCCTCTCCAAAATCTACTTTACATTGCTGTGAAAACAGCTCCTTCACTCTATTCTAATTCTAATGTATCACCTAAAACTACATTTCACAAGACTACTTTTAAACGCATCATAAAGTTAGCGTTCAGCTCAGTTGTAAGCAGTGCTACAGACTCGTGCTGTCAGCAGCTGGCCACTGTGATCACTGAATTATAATATAACTTGTGTCTGATTAAGGTAGTTGTTCCTCCACAGCTTATTAATGAGAAATTGTGACTTGCACTTCTTTCACAACGTTGACATGTGTGTGTGCTCTATGCCACTGTGTGCCAATGTAAAACTCTGATCGGCCAATCAGAAGAAGACCAGCCGGCTTCGTTGAGCAGTTGATCAAACGAAGCGTCTCTAACAGAGAACATTGTAAAAGATGAGGACTTCAAATGTCTCTTTGAATAAGGTCCTGGAAATAGGTCCTGTACCTGGCTTTGACAGCCTCTGCTGGCAGGATTCCAGGAACCAAGTGCTCCAGAGGAGAGATGAAGAACCCATCGTGGATGTGACAGTCAATGTGCTCCTCTGTCTGGACACAAAGGCACAAATCCTCACTCACACACATCTGTGAGAATACACAACTAGTGAGCAGTGAAGAGTACCTTGTTAATGTGAACTGGGTAGTCTTCAGGCACCAGAGACCTGCACCTCTCTCGGTCTCCAATGATCTTACGGAACTCAAAGATTCTGTACAACACCAAGAAGGAAGAATATATACATTTAACACCAGCACCGTCAACAGCATTGAACTCGCTGGACCATGTGACCTCAAATCTACATCATGAGATCTGTCTGCGGAGAACAGCCTCATGCAAGTGATATATGATTATTATTTAATTAAAGCCATTCTATTAAACTGAGACGGGTTCTATACTCTGTGCGGTGACCCCTGCCCATTTGTAATGGATTTACATATTTCTGGAGTGCTACCTATATTTTGTATGTTTAGCTACTTTCCCCCTTGTTTTCCTATTATTATAATATGTCATACTACAGCAGGGACATGCTGGTGGGACTACAGCTCCCAGCTGATCCTCCAGGAAGAGTTGTTTGTGATGACAAGCTGTTGTGTTCTAGTTTTTTTTCCGTACCTCTTGAGGTCTTCAGGCTTCCCCCATCCCCCAATGAAGAGTTTGGTGAGGAGCAGCCTTCTGTAAAATACATCCAGTCGGCTCACACCCATGGACCAGCACATCTGGCATCTACAGACAGACAGAGTGTGTTATCTCACATAATGTGTAGCATAAAAGCTGAAAGAAGTCAGACTATTGTATGTCCTTGTGTGCCAAATGTGCACACAATCTGAAACAACACTGGGGTACTTGTATCAGGGTTGGTGGGCTCAACCAGAGCTAACAGGAAGAGGACTAGAGGACCAATCAGGTGGCCAGACGCTCTAATCTCATCTCTAGTCTCCTTCATTTCAACTCAGTTTGACAAGTTGAACTTTTACATTCATTTAATATATATATGTATTTATTTTGGATTGTATGGCAGTATAATACAGCTCTTGTACTGCAATTATTGTTTTTCACTTTTCCCAGAGAACAATACAAAGTCTACAAATATACTGCGACTTCCAAAGCTGTCAGTCAGAGCTATGAGCCGGATCAATCACCCGAGGAAAGAGAGTCCAGTCTCAGGGACGTGCAATGGGTGAACCAGGACTCTGGTTGGCCCACAACGAGAGCTCAGAGACTGCCGTGCCTCCATCCTGGAGAGACCCGGCTCCACCAGAGCATCGCGGATCGACACGGTACGTTTGCATCAATGATGCGTGGTGCTCAAACGTTGTCAACGTTGATGCACAATGTTTTCCCTGACAATGAAACAATGTTTCAAATTCTTCACGTTAAGATGCTGGCCATGTTATCTGCCCAGAGAACTGTTGCTCTGGTGTATTACACCGCATATATCGATATCCTGAATGGAAAAGGTGCACGACAGGAATGTACTTGTGTTTGTTTTCCCTGACAGCAGAGAGGGACAATGACTGCTTTTCCTTGTGTTGTAATACAAATGTAATAAATGAACCTTAAATAACAACCACAACATACTCTGTAACCTACAACATAGCCTGTAAACAGCCAGACTCTTAATGTAGTCATGCTTTATTGTATTTAGACAGCTGTTAACAAACAGAATAACGCTGCTGATTTCAACCCTAAACAAGAGACCAAAATACACCCATTGGGGGACTTTAGGGAGGAATAGCAGGTCAACAGGAGATACCACACATCCATCAACAGAAATATGGGAACCTGAAGATTATTCTGAGATGCACTGTGATAAATCTATAATAAACATTGTGATTTATTAGGCACGCGTTCAGCTACCAGTGTATTAGGGCTCCATTATGTCTCATAGGTTGTTGAGCTGATACCAAATGGTTCACAGAGCTAAATGTGACCATTTTGTACCACTCAAAAACAGGTAGAGTTTGGGGAGTGTTTGAGTGGAAATTTGGCACTAAAATAGGTCAATATTTACACATATAATCTTTTTTAATAGTAGAATGAGTTCACATTTCGGTGGCTAAAGTCATTTTCCAAACAAATCATTTCAGGTCAATGTTTTAGGAGGTGAAAACACATTGTCTATGTTTGTTACCCTTAACGCGCAAAGCACGTGACGCGTTAGACGCCCTCAGATTGGCTTCTTGGTTGCGGCGCATCAGAAGTACCGCAATGACTTGAATAGAGGCGCAAGAGCAACGGCGGCTGGAATGGTGGGATTTGAGCTCACATCAGAGGCAGCTCATATTATAATAATAATACAACACACCTTTACTTATGGAACGTAACTTTGTCCCTTTCGTGTAGGGTTTCATTGATATGAGCATTCAAATGCGATAACCATAAGATAAATAATAACGCTACTGAGCTAGCGTTCCTCAAGAATGGTATGTTGCCAGTTGATATGACTACACTAAGTTACATAATAGACCAATGTCAACTATTAACTCGTTTCATTATTAAAAAATGACAACGCATATCACACCGTTCTATTATTATCGGTGGTGTGTATGAATGGCACTACTGATGACCCTGGCGCACAGCACACAGACCGCCTATGAACTGCTGTCCGAAGTTGAACGTAGTAAGTGAGCTAACGACACTAGCCTCGGTCCTTCGTGGTTCCAGCCAAACCGCGACCGACGGGTCCCGGGGGTGAGTGGGGCAGCCGGACCGAGTTGACCGAAACATTCACGTTAACGTTACACTACCTCACACTGTACACGGACGTTTGTTATCCTTGTGGACTTCTTCACACTGATAGCTAACAGCTAGCTTCCTCAGAGGGCGAAGGACGTGCACTGACCACGTGTCAAGCTACCCAGAAACAGCGTGGAGGAACTTCCGGTTACAACATGAATCTAATCTAATAAACCAGACATGTAAATATAAACGGAGCTTTTATGACCATATGAAAATCGAGCCAATGGGTTTGTCAAATTACTTGTAGCTAATGGCGAATAATAATAATATCCTTTATTGATCCCCGTGGGGAAATTCTTAGTGTTGTATGTCACACCATTCAAACGCCACATCTTAATTACGTAAACATGTTTGTGTTGATCCCTCTCCTGTTAGAACATGCCAATAGTTCGATTGTTTTCCAGTTATATGTAGAATCATTTGACACCTCATCCACAGCCACCACCTCATGGCGGAGGAGTGTTACAGAGAGTCAGAGTCTCTTTACTGCAGCAGGGTCTGACAGTCCTGGTTCAGGGCCTCCAGCAGCCATGGAGTAGGTGTTGTCTCCCAGCGGGGAGCTGCTGAGAGCTGAGACTACCAATAAGTAATTACTTTTACGTTTATTGTAAAAATATGAAATATTTTTGATGACATGTCTTTGGTAACTAAAATGTATCCAGTCAAATAAACTGTAGGGCAAATGGCTATCCCCACCCACAAAAGCATGTTACTGTTAGCTAGTGGCCAGATAAAAAAGCAGTAGATATGATATATTAACAGATGCTTCCCAGTTTCTGTACACTGATTTTCTTACTCCATGGGTTTTCAGTCTCTTTATTTCCCAATGACAGTGTTAGGGGAAACACTACAAAGCAGAAACATTGCAGTGATGGCTGGCCTCTTCAATCCAACCATATGGAAATATCTAGAAAGATTCACTGAAAAACATGATACCATAAAAGGACTGTTGAACCAAACGTAAATGACTAACATCAGTGAATCAGCTGCAGTGTCAATGAACTCAACAGGTTGGTTTGGTGGTGGTGTGTTTCTTGGTTTGGTGGATCAGAATCGTGAGGAACGTCCGTTCACTTCCTGGACTGATCAGAATAGAAATGAAGACTAGCCCATGTTGTGGCGGTTTCCATAACCTCTGCGATGGCTTTCTTTCCAGTCGTCCCAGTTTCTGGCCTTCAGCAAAGACTCCTCATCATCATTTTCAGCCTTCTTCTCTTTATCTTCTTCTTCCCTCTCTTTTGCATCGCTGTCCTCCTCCCCATCGACCGTACTTGGAATCCCCTGGTCAGGCATCGCTCCGCGCTTCCTGTGCTGTTCATACCAGTCGTCTACTGTCATGGTGGGGAGGCTCGGGTAACCAGCCCCGAACACTTTAGCCTGCGGATGAAATCAACATTTTATCACACATTGCTGCGCCGCATGTTAAGGAAACTACAAGCTGCTGCTTGGTGTCTGAATTGGTACCTGCCACGTTTGATGGAAGTCTTTTGTTCCCCTTGGTTTGACTCAACCCTATTACTTTTCTTTGAATGTGCACTGAGGGATATGATAGTTTTCTTTGAGCACAATTCACTTTGCTGAGAGTTAGAGATTCTTCTTGTACAGAGATACACAGATTTATCAACATTAAGCCAATATGGGTTTATAATGAACTGGCAGATTGATAGTCCCTCTCTACTCTATATGCTACTCATGCCATCACCAGCAGCTCTTGTCAACGCATTGCTTCACGTGGCCGGTTCAGGACCAGCTGGCCTGTCTCCCAGCCAAAGTCTCACCTGAACAGCGTCCTTGGTGAGAATGAAGGGCTTCATGGGAGGCCTGGCTGGCTGAGCGGACTTCTTGTCGGCACCCTGCTTCAGCCCATCCATATTCTTGAGTATCTCCATCTCCTGGTCAATGCTCTCTATTTCCTCCAGACACACATTGACCCATCTCCGGACATTCAGGTGGTAGAAATCTCTGCTGACTTCGTCGTCGGCTTGTCCGCTGTCCACAGCTCTCCGTACATCTGAAAGTCTGGCTTCCAGCTCCTTCCTCTGGCGGTACCGCTCAATCTTAGCCTGTCTTTGTGCTGCCATAGAAACCAGGTCTGATGGGCAGGGTTTAGGCTGAAACCAGAAGCACACATCACAGTTAAGAGTATCACCAGATTCATTTTCAAACTGTGCTGCTAGCATCGACACTTTATTACTCATTTCTTATAAGCCACTTTCTGGTTCCCATTTCCACTGTTATCACTCACACAGCACCGGCCCCCAGGGGTTCCTTTACTTTCTGTTCTGCTCAGGTCAGCTGGGGTTTAGGTGGAAACTACTGTTGAATGACTATTAACTGAATACTTCCTGCATGACCTTCACAATAAAAGTGTTTTAATATGAAGGCAGACAAAAGGTGAACGATAGCAAAGTCAGTACATATTCTCAAAGATCTCTTAATGGGGGTTAAGGATGTGGGTATAATGGGGAGGCGGGAGCCGGCTCAACTAAAAAAAAGTATTATTCTTTATTACTCTGCCTCTCAATTTCACCTCTGTGCCTATTACTTTATTTATTAGGGCCCGATAACGGGGCGCTGCAGCCGATCCCAGCTGTTATTGGGTGAAGGCGGGTACACCCTGGACAAGCCGCCAGTCTATCACAGAGCACACATATAGACAGACAACACTTCACGCTCACACCAATTTAGAGTCATTTCTGCTTTTTTAGCAATGTTTCATCTTTTTCAGGCGTTATAACTGAACAAACTCCTCCTACAAAATATATGCGATCAACTTCAATTGTGCTCAAGGATGATCTGAAGCCCGTTATGATGAAAATGTATCAAAATGGTGAGTTGTCCTTGAACGGCCTTGACGTGGCCATTAGACGCCCATTCCATGCAGTTCGCCAAGAAAGAAAGTGGTTTTAACTCCACGGTACATTGTCCAATCTGTCCCAGAGGTCTCATGCATGATGCTGGTTCAGGACTGAACACAATTCCATGCAAACATTTTCACATCGTCATAGCGCCTGGTAACAGGAAGTCAGTGTTATCTGACAAACGGCATCCGATTTACATGACATTGACTTGATGTTGTCTACACTTGTTATAGAGCAGTATAAAGCATCGTGATGCTTGTTGTCTAGCGCCACACAGCGGTGGACTGTTTGAACAGCCACTCAATGGAGGAAAAGAACGTCTAACTCGTGGGCGCATTTTGTCCGGAAGTCGCAGACATTCTTGGCCGTGAGCCGCCGTCCCTCCAGGACCCCGACGTGTACAAAGGGGCGAGGGCCCGTACATCGCTGCTTGCAGCTTTAATTATTTAGAGAATCCACAAGGATGTAAAATACAACTGCTCAATAAGAGAAAATTACACAAAAGATCACATTAAAAGATGATCTCAAACTGATTTGGACTTGTTCAGAACGTTTTGTTAGCAGTTAAACAATACAAGGGTATAATAGATTTAGTAGTTCCTATGAGTGTAGTGGCCGTTGCTACTTGAAAAGAGCTTGTTTCAATTTGTTTCTGTTTTTACCTTTGTAATAATTACCCTATTTATTTTTCAATCTTAAAATGTATTTATTTCTCGAAACATATCTATTAATTACTTTTCTTTTTATATTTCCTAATGAATACATATATCTGACATGTTATCAATTAATGAATGCCTCCGTTTATTGTCAATATGCTTCTTGGTGCATTTAATGTCATTTTAATTTATTAAAGCAGTTTTGGTGCTCCATATTTCACAACTTCTAAACAGGTTGCATTTCGGGGCTTATGATTATGATACGACCCTGGAGGTGCCTTTCGTAATTTGTGTTTTTAGTTGTTTGACTGCAGTCTTTGTGGGTTGCACAGCCTGTTTATCTAACATGTTATCTCTAGTTATCTTGTGCTTAAAATGTATATCCTGTGTGTAATGGTTTTATAGTTTTACACTGGTTTGAATTGGGCTGTTTTGTATTAAATGTGGCTGCTTTTAAGTTGTGGTTGGGCATGAAACTGTATGATGTGGCAACACTGATGTCGGCTACTGAAGCCGTTAGTGGTGCTGATGCTGACGACACAGTTACAACAGCTAGTGTTTTTAAGGTTTATTTGAACATACACTTAACGCGATGCTGATTCTACGTGTCGACACATTGCTCGGCACAACACTGAGCAGCCCAGTCCCCTTTAAGGGATCCGGTGGTGATGTTAAATAACAGGTCCACATCACTTACCGTGACCGTGGCCGGAGACGACCCATTTCCGGACGCCTCTTCGGGACCTGCGCTTTCATTCGTCCCGTGTGGCAGTTCAAAGTGTGTGCTGTTGTACTCTTTGCATCTCTTCAAGAAGTCCATAAAGTGCGCCCGGGCTGCTCGGACTGTCTCTAGTCGCTTGTCCCGGCTGGTCTGCTTCATGCTCAGGGCTCCTAGCAGAGCCGGCAGCAGCAGGTACTTCAGGTCGGCCGTGGCGATCTCCTCGAGCTCTTCGTTGCGGCTGAACAGCTCGAGCAGGGCCACCATTCTGGACGCTTCTTCCAGCATACCGATACCGCGTTTAACTTGGACCTGGATGCTGGTCGAGGCGAGCGGTTCGTTTGTACCGTCCACCTCCTCAAATATCTTCCACCCCCGCTCGAGCAGGTCACAGAGTTTAGACGGTTCTGCGCCCGAAACATCGTTCGTGTTTTCATATTCCGCCATCTTGATGTAGTTTCCGGGTTCCGTCTTCTTCGTCTGTTTATTGTGTTAAGTGGCTCAAGGACCTGTACTGCCCCCCACAGGTCAAACACTAAAACAACATTTTAAAATGTTCAGTATGTTGCAGGCTGTCATTGTTCAAATGGACCACAATTATAGTTTAGATTGTTGCACTACATCAGGAATGTTAAATGTTCAACTCTCCAAGCAGTGCTTATGGAGCCTTTCTGACATTACATCAGTAGAACCGAATGTAAGTCCTGTCTAAAGATTCTCCAAATGAAAGGCAAAGACACCTTTTTTACCAGCTGCCAACTCATTTCATCCACTGAATATCACTCTCTCACTCTCTCACACACACACACACACACACACACACAGCAAAATCCAGAGAGGAAACCATCAGATCACTGATCAGTCAACAGTCATTATGAAATATTTACATCATAGATTTTATATATCACAGATAATAAATGAGGAAAGAGGAAGAGATCCCCACTGAGAGGAATTTAAGGCACTTTAATATGAGAAATAATCATCTCAGATCAAATATTCTCTCCTGGTACAAACTTAGAGAGCAACCACAGACATTTAAAGCAGAAACAGAAAGAGATGTATACTTGTGATTAGTATTCTAATGAATGCATCTGCACCTTTCTCATGTGTACATAATAAAGGACAACAGGAAGTTGAAGAGTTAACTTTTCATCTGCTACAGTTCCATTTTAACAAAAATGTTACAGGTGAAAAGAAGTTATTTTATTATCCAAAGTGCTTGTGAACAAATAATTACTGTAAAGTGACTTAATAAATCCACATTTTGGGGGAACTATTAGCAGAAATGGAATATCATATTCATACCTATGTTTCCACGGTCACCTGAAACTAAGAATGGTTGTGCTTTTGTTAGCTTAGAAAGAGTCCTTGAGTATTCTTCATTCATCAGTTTTTTTCTACAAATTGCAACTTCTCATTTAGAAAAAGGAACATTAATTGAGGCGGCTAGAAAACTTTATAAAAAGCCCATCCCTCCATCTACTAGTATTTTATTCTTTTGAATTCCATATAGGTTTGTACCCAAACAGAAGTTATTTCATCACCATAGTAACCATTCATTTGAATCCCGTATTGTGTCACTCTGCTCATTCCTACACTGAATCTCAAGGAGCAAAGTAGTGACGAATAATTGATGAATTAAATTGGCTTCAGCTCAGACAATTCAATTCAGTTTATTTTGTATAGCCCAATATCACAAATGATCCTCAGAGGGCTTTGCAATCTGTACACATATGACATCTCTGTGCCAGGACCTCACATTGGATCCTTAGGCCTTAAGGTGTATTAAAATAATCTGACAAGGAACCATTTTTATTCCATACATAAGAAAACGTTGTCAGACCCCCCGGGGCTCAGCAAGTATAAGGCACATAGAGGAACCTGCAGGATGACCTCAGTGCTCAACAGGATGGGAAGACAGCATTTATATGGCGATGTTACAAGTACTTTTAATTTGTTACTATGAAATCACTTTTTACGTACCTTTGGTTTGGTAAATTGGTCTAAATACTACAGTTCCCATGAGCACAGTGGTCACTTGACAGATGACACACACACAGTAAACAAGCTGGATGACCAACTGCCCCATATCTACACACCGGTATGATGCTGTTTAAGAGCGATCTCATTCATCTTGTTTGGTGCAGCAGACGTGTGGTTGTGGTTATTGCCGTCTACCAACCTCTAATATGGTATAGAAACAAGTTCTCCATGTATGTATACAGGAGTCTGACAAAGTAATGCACAGCTGGAGGGGCCATCACTAAACCAAAAGGTTCATTTACAGTAGATCTTTTTAGATTTACCTTGACAGAGTTCCCATGTTTTTATACTCTGACTCTAAGCTGCTTTGATTTGTGTTACTGCTTCAGAGTGGAAAATAGAACTCCATCCTATATTTATATATTGTATTTACCTCACAGGTGTCACGCTTCAGTGATGCAACTAGCCAACCACTGCCACGAAAAACTAAATTACAACTGTAAATACTTAGAAAGGGTCCCAGAAAGAATTATATAATTGGGTACTAATAAATAGGAACATGGACAGTATTCAATTGGTATATTTGATGATTATTTCTGGCGTAACCTGGAGTCATTCATACAGTGCACAGCAGCAGAGCCCAGCTCAATAATCACAGGTGAGCTTACAATTCAACAGAAACAGTAACACATGCATATTAATTTGTGTTTAAATGGATCTCTGTAATCAACAATTGCTTCTAAACTTCACAAAACTTTACTTAAGGGGACCTAATTGGATTGGTTGATTCTTAAATACTTTGTGTGCTGTTGCAGATATTTTGCCTACATTTAGTGCCATAATGTGTTCTTTCAAGGACATTTATAGGATATTACAAGACCCGTATAAGAGGTTACCAAAATGAAACCCTGGATGACTGAAATAACTGCTCCATGAATAAAATATCCTGGTTGAAGTTTAGCCACACCCAAACAAACAGAAGAGAGCCCATGGCCCGTTTCAAACAGAAAGAACCAGACTAAAACTTGTGTCCAGTAACAGCCGGACTAGAAAACGCTTCCAAAGTTCTAATGTAGAAATCACACTGGTGATGGCTCTGTTGTTGGAACATGAGTCTTTGTAAAAGGAAGGCACAGTGTGTGTTGGCTCAACAGATTAGGAGACAAATTAAAGAGAAATGTGGCGTTGCCGTTGGCAGCACCCAGCTGGTGGGCAGCACTTTGGGGAGCTTCCTGTTCATACTTGCTGTGAAGTTGGAGGATGCTGGTCAGCATTAAGTCATCAGGAAGCTGCAGCAGAGACAAGAGGACATTAAGCCAACGGGGAACCAGCCAGTGGTAGCAGGTGAATCAAGATGGCATCTCTGTCCCTACCTGTATGGGTAACCATGGTACTTTGCTCTGAAAACTGACAGCAGCCAGCTGAAGAACAGCATCACCAGACCAATACCTGCTACACACATAACTAACACACACACACACACATTTATCAGGGGGACTGCCGCCGACCGCACACATACCACAATCAGGAACAATCACTTTGTGTCTGTGTGCACGTACTCTTCCTCTTTCCAATGTCAATGTCCGAGGTAGCGGCCTCACACAGCAGCACCATTCCCAAGGTAACAGCAGCATCTGACAGTAGGGTTAAGGTTTAGAAGTGAATGCATGACGCCTAACATTGCTCTACTGACACCACTGCAATGTAACCGCTACAACCAACCAGGCATGTGGAGGTGTGGGTTGAAGAGAAACAAAACAACAACAAGAAAACAAAGCTAGCGGAGCCAGGACAATGCAACCGGAACAGAGCCGACACCTCGGGTCTGATCCACTGAGGATTTGTTTAGCTTGTAAAAGTGTGAGTATGAAGGATACTGAAGAGGAGGACAATGTGCGTCTCTGCCACAAACTGGGCCTGACTGCTGCCGTGGATGTAGCTCTGAAAACACACAAACAGTTAAATACATGCAACGATGTAATTGCGGACATAATGTGAACAGTGGGTTACTGTCTTACCACTTGGCCGGTGCTGGGGTTCTTGTGTGCATAAGGTGGTCCTCTGATGTGGTTCCACATCTGGCCTGAAGTCATGATGAGGACAAAGCACTGACACACAGAAAAACATATAATCATCAGGGTCGTTCATAGAAACTGAGGTGAGAGACTCTTCTATTTCCTCTACACTCGAGAGATTTCCATCCAGAAACGTGACAGTCTGTTGTCAGGCCACTCATGTGTTTTAACTTCAGGCCTTGTTGTATTCATTACATTCATTAGGGTGCGTGCGTAGGCTGTTACCAGTGCAGAGAAGGCCCAGACATTCTTGTTAAAGAGAAACTCCAAATTGTGTCTTCGCAAATACGCCAGTCCTCCAATCACAGCCAGGAGGAAGCCCAGCAGGAGAGGCCCTGCATAGTTGGGGGGACGAATGACACGGATCTGAAAGAGAGACAGGGCTATAGTCAGAGGATCCCATCATCCTAGTGTTTGAGTGCCATGGTTAAGTTCAGAGAAGTTATTGGTTTATGTCATCACATCAAACACAATGATTGATCACATGTATGTTACCTGCACATCAGTCCTGTCTGCCACCCATCTGGCCAGCTGCTCAGCTGCAAAGCCTCTGACCTGCAGCTCATAGGTATCAGTCTTGCGAGGTTTCCCTTTGGATGGGAAGTGAAGAAAGGTCGGCGCAGAATTCATACTAAGCTGCAACAAAAACACAGGAATACAGTCAATACACAGGACCCATAGACATACAGTTTGACATGTTAGGAGGGGTCTGGTGCCGTGCTCAAGGTAAATAGACCTGTACAGCGCTTTTCTAGTCTTGCGACCATTCAAAGCGCTTTAACACTGCATGACATCATTCACCCATTCATACACTGATGGGAGGGGCTAAGGTTCCACCTGCCCATCAGGAGTAGCTAACATTCACACACCGTAGAACAGCTACGGGAGACATTTTGGGGTTAAGTGTCTTGCCCAAGGACACTTCAACATGGACGGAGCCGGGGATCGAACCGCCGATGCTCTGATTGAAGGACGACCGTGCTCACCACTGAGCCACAGTCACCCCAAGGGCATCTCTGCAGTGCCAGGGAGCTTCCTGTCCACACAGACTGAGCTCTCCAACCATGTGCCACGGAGGACTGAAGGTCTGCAGTCATTTTGCTGACTAGCTCTCCTAATGTGAAGGGAGGGTCTGATCAGTGAAATCAGTTGGTTCAATGTCTGGTAAGACTCAGCCCTCAATGACACAGTGCTGGTGTTTGGGTGTTAATGAATGGATGGCAAATTGTTAGAAAACTAAAAAGGCATAACTTCCGTCTCGGTGAACAAGAAGATGTCTCACCATCTGAAAGACGTCTGATCCTTCATCAAAATCGACAGCTGCAAAGAAGACTTTGTTAGTGAAGGCAGAAGAATAACGCCAGGAGTTAGCCAGCACCTGGAACTCCTCATCAGCTTGTCTGAAATGAAAAGGTGCATTTCAATTCACAGATACAAATTCAAACAGCAGCAAAGCCTATATTGCATGCTTCTTACTTGCAGACCCCACACTGCCTCTGTGGCTGCAGTGCCGTGAACATGATGACCACAGAGTAGTTCCTGGGAGGAGCCTTGACAAAGCGACGAAACTTATCTCCATTCATCCGGATTACTGAGCGCTTGGAGGCCCACTCCATCATCTGAGTCACCTTCTCTGACATCAGAGTCTACACAGGACAGACATAATATAGACAGTTGCTGGTGGGAGACGCAAAAACAGGAGAACAGAGGAGAAGGACTAGGAGCCATCGTGATACGAACAACCTCATACAATACTTTGGATCAGGGTGCACATTACATCCAAGACAAAACTATACATACAAACAGGTGTTGTGTAAAGTACATTCAAACCAGAAACTTTATTTAATCCTCGGTAACATCGGCAAGCTGGTTTGCAAATATAAAACCACAGCAAACAATCCATTGATACACATCAGAACAAGGCAGCAATACAAACTATATTATAAGTGTTAAAGGGAGGTGGCCAACCCACAGCTGACCAACAGTGTTCAACATTAATAATCAAATGCATTTCTCAATCTATACACGTAGGGCTCCTTTGCGGTTCTCTTTTTGTATGTGTGATGAGCAGACCCTTTAACAATGGGACAGAGAACACCTTTTGCACCTCTTCCCAGGTTAATATGTGAAAAATAAATGTCCTTTTTATTTTGTATATTTTGTGTCTTCCATTGTCCCAGTCTCAGAGCCGGGCTGTGACTGCATATGACAATAAAAACCTGAAGCTTGAGCATTAACTCGCCACTCTTTGCAGTAAAAACTTCTGTTTGAAATCATAAGCGTGATGGCATTAGATCTCCAGCCTGAGAATCTTTTCAACCAGACTTCTTGTGGACCCAATGCTACGTGTACAAGCCATTACAATGCATTATATAAGGAATATTTCATCTGAATCATGTAAATGGGCCCTTTTCTCCCAAAGCGCGTTAACACTCCATGTGCTGATGTGCCCATCAGGACTACATAACCTTATATCGAATATCTGCAATTGAGAAAGAGACGCAGCCGATGTTAGTGGAGCTCTGGCAGGGAGTAACATGTTAGGGAGTAAACAGGAAGTGGAGTTTACTGAACACAGTCCTGGTCGGAGCCGTCTTCATTTCCTGCACGGTCGCTAACTGGTTGCCATGTTGGCTAACGCGGTGAGTCTTTAACAAGTGGGTCCACTCTCTGGGTTTCAGACTGGTGGCCTAATGGTAGCCAGTCCAACAAAAAGTCTCCACGCACTGCTGTGACGTTGGTGCCATACCAAACCACTCGTTCTCGTTAGCTCATTTATGGTTGCTGTTAGCTTAGCTGTAAGATTGGCTCGGACGATAGACAACTTTGGAAGTATTCCACCAGAATTGTGTCAACTTTGTCCGCTGTTCCGACACCGCAGGCATGTTACCTCTTTTTTCTTCTGCGCGTCAGCGGGGTCATTGTATAAAAGAAAGAGGAGAACCAGCGAGAGGAACATGTTCCCAGACATTCTGCAGCACTGTTCACACCGCTGCCGACCACACACGCGCACCTCCTGTCAGCCTCCTATTGGTCACCTCTCAGCCAATCACAGATGCCGTTCTGTTTTTCTTTTTTTTTCAACTTTATTGAGAAAATGCAATACACCGATTACATTGATCGTACCACGTGTTCCAGTTCTTCATTATAAAGGTTTCAGTAAATAAATTTCATAGTATAAAATAATATAAAAATACAACAAATTACAAAATATAGGTAAGGGAAAGAAAAGAAAAGAAAAATAAGAAAATAACTAATCTTTTGGGTTCAGCTAAATTAATAAGTGCGCACATTTGAAATATCCAAACAATCAAATAGTTTGGGTCAATTTTAAATTAAAATTAAAATCTGTATCTTTCAAATCATATTAATTTATGAATGTATTTGTACTAAGATATTACTCACGTTATATGAAAAATCAGAGAAAGACCATTGAACAACTATGTAAGACAACGTTGTTGGGGCAGGGGCTATTTGTTAAAGAAGGTTTTCGTAAAAAATTAACTATTTAGGTCGAGTTGTACTTAATTAATAAATCCATTGTTCAGGCAATATTCCTGTTAAAGTGGATTTTAATATCTATTTCAAAAGCAAACATACATGTTTTATCATGCTGCCTCTTTCTTGCTCCAGTCAAAATAATGTGTCCCTTCCTGGACCTGACACCTTTATCATTAATCCTGACTTGCAATTAACATGTGATACCTAGTGTCCCTGGTGTCTAAATATAAATAACAAACAATAATAAAATAACCTAACTAATGAAACAGAGCTTTAAGGCTGTGTAACAGATAACATTCTTCATATAGTGAATGATTATGTACAAAGAGAATGGTATAGGTGTATGACAATATAAACAAATGGCTTTTATAAATCCTGGTAGGCTGAAATGGGAATTTATTGTTAATATACATCATTGACTGACAGACAAATTGTCCATATTTTTAGCAGAGATTATTGCAATAATTTCTGTTTTTTAGTGGATAGAACAAGGACAGCCACATTGAGTTGTCATTAGCTCGCTGCAGCCTTCAGGTGGGTGGCCCAACACCAACGTTGGAGAAGATCTCCAGGTAGAACTACACATGCTACTCTAAAGACTACATCGGATGGATACACATGGGTGTTACTGAAATTAAGAGGCAGATGAATTAGCAACGAAGCTTTAAAATGACATATAAATGAAAACTTAAGGTACGTCATGAATCCAGACACTCCGATACAGTAGGTGGCGGCGTGCACGTTGGTTTACGGTCCGCCAACACCGGCAATTAGTACAACGAAGAAGAAGAAGAAGTGCTAGAGCGCAACTCTTTAGCACATCTGCTGTAGCCACAGGATGGCTGCAGAGCAACACCACAGCGGCGTGGATCAAAGGATGCCGGTAGGTTAGCACCGTTGCTAAAGGCCTTGTTAGAGGCCATACCGTGTTAGGCTGTGCGCGTGCTTCAGTGTTTAGTTGTGTGACTTCGTTTCTCTGCACAATGTTCGCTGCAGCGATGCTAACAAGTAAGCTAGCTTTGACAAAGAGCAGGTTAAACTTTACAGCCTGATAACGTGTGACAGGTGTGGAGTAACGGGTCTTCACGTGTAACGTAGCTCTCACATTGGGACGTGTAACGTTCACGGGGTTGTAAACGGGTGTGCTGTCGTTTTTGTTAACAAACATATATATATTGTTTATGTTTTTTTTGTTGTGGTTTTGCTGAAAGCTTCCAAGCGGAAGTGACATGCATTTACTATACAGCGATACGGGAGTTGTTTCCTTTTAGATTTCACCCACACACATCAATCTGGAAAAGAAGCATCTGGAAAGTTCCGTGACTGACCACCTAAAGGAATAATAGAACCACCTAAAGGCTTAACTAGAACCAGAACCCCCTAAAGGCACAACTAGAACCACCTAAAGGCTTAACTAGAACCAGAACCAGAACCCCCTAAAGGCACAACTAGAACCACCTAAAGGCTTAACTAGATCCATAACTAGAACCCCCTAAAGCCCTTAAGGCACAACTAGAACCACAACTAGAACCCCCCTAAGGCACAACTAGAACCCCCTAAAGGCACAACTAGAATCACAACTAGAACCCCATAAAGCCCTAAAGGCACAACTAGAACCCCCTTAAGGCACAACTAGAACCACAACTAGAACCCCCTTTAAGCACAACTAGAATCACAACTAGAACCCCCTAAAGGCACAACTAGAACCCCCTAAAGGCACAACTAGAACCCCCTTAAGGCACAACTAGAACCCCCTTAAGGCACAACTAGAACCCCCTTAAGGCACAACTAGAACCCCCTTTAAGCACAACTAGAATCACAACTAGAACCCCCTAAAGGCACAACTAGAACCCCCTTAAGGCACAACTAGAACCCCCTTAAGGCACAACTAGAACCCCCTTAAGGCACAACTAGAACCCCCTTTAAGGCACAACTAGAATCACCTAAAGGCATAAATAGAACCACCTAAAGGCACAACTAGAACTTCCACCAAGGAGCTTGTGCTGCTGTTAACGGAACTTTTGTTGACGTGCAACTGCGGAACGTGAGACGTCATTCATGAGTCCCGATGTGTTTGTCATTTAGTGACCTGAATGTAGAAATGATGTCGCCTGAATATATATCTAAAGAAATGTATAGTTCCACCCGACCCACAGTGATTTTGAGCATCAATTGATGAGATTACTTCAACAGATAATTAAAATGTGTTTATTGCTGAAAGACAAGAGACCTGCCTCCTCCCAGAATCTAATATTATTCATGTTGAAATGACAGATTGTGAATTGAAAACCTTTTCTGGTGAATGCAAAGAGCTGCTTTTCATTCCCACCACTACAGAAGTGCATGTTGTGGGGGGTGTTTCAAATCAGCCTGATGAGCTGCAGCGCTCCACTCACTGACGGATACAATGTCAGTGGGTGTCTGTCTGATGAGGATTTTCATGAAGGATGTTCACTTTATCCACACTTCCTGGCAGAAATAAGGGATTTGAGGCCTCGTTCATGATTGCAGAGCAGATCTATTAATTTCCAGGTCACCTTAGGAGCGATGACATGTGAAGGCAAATGCCAAGAGTCTCTGTATCCTCTTCCCTCACTCCTGTTAACTTGTCTTCCTCTGCGATGTTGTCTCCAGAATTAAGGTTCATGCTTGGGCAAGAGAGCCTCCTGCAGGAGGGAGGAAGAGGGTGAGTGTGTGTGAGTGTGTGTGTGTATAAGCCTGGGCAGTGACACACAAGTGATGGGTCCGAGGAAGAAGGCCTCTAAACTCCAGCCTGTTGTGGGCACCTGTGGAGGGGAACTGGTCCTGAGACCTAGTGAGCCCAAAGACTACATCAATGAGCTGTCCCATGAAGTCCTCTGTCACATTTTCAGGTACGCTGCGTTCTACCGACACAACATACTTTGCTTTTGAGTCTAGGGCGGGGTCGTGTGTGCGTGTGCGTGTGCGTGTGTGTGTGTGTGTGTGTGTGTCCCAAGCCTAAAATGCAAACGGTTTGAACATGTTTTGTAGGTACCTTCCCATGAAGGACATCATGTGTATGGAGTGTCTGTCCAGAAAGCTTCGGGAAGCTGTGACACTCTACCTGCGAGTGGTCAAGGTAGTGGATCTGTGTGCTGGTCGCTGGTGGGAGTACATGCCTTCAGGTAAGAACACAACCAGGGCCGTCCCTAGCTAACACAAGTTCATGTGGAGGTGCTGTATAAAAAAAGTATTTTTCAGCATGTGGTGAAAGCCAGATGGGGACTGTCCTGACTTCAGTGGGGGGGTTTAGAGGTAGAGCTGACCCACTAATCGGTAGTTTCATCTATGGCCTCTTTAGTCCGTGTCAAAAGAAAGTGAAGCCCAACTAGCTTCCTAAAACTGGTTTGTCAGTGTGTGAATGATTAGTTTAGATCCTGATGGACAGGTTGGTACCTTGCATGGCAGCCTCTGCCATGTATGAATGTGTGTAGGAATGAGGTTGATGTGTAGCACTTTGAGTGGTCGGAAGACTAGAAAGGCCATAAAGTCCATTGACTATTCTACAACTGTAGGACCAGAGAAGAGCTTTCACTGAGATGACATCTTAGGGTCCTCTAGGTAGCGTGGTGGCCATTCGCCCAGAGGCAGAAGAGCATTATGGTCTTGACAGAGTGTAGGCTTTAGACAAATGCTTAGTGGTTAAAGTGTTGACCTGGCTGTGAGCTACAGCAGGAAGCCACTGCAGAAACAGGAAAGTGAAGTTTGGGGAAACCTGAGCTGTGGACTCTCAGAGAATCTTGCCGGGACATGTTTGGAGTTACCCTTTCACAAATGTAGCACACAACAGGAATGTGTCTGTGTTGTCACCTACGGGAAATACTCCCGCTTAGACCAACAAAATAAACACAACTAAAAAGAGAAATATTCGTCGGCAATTTTTTCAGATTCAAACCTTTCACACAGAAGCCAGCACCAATATTAGTGTTCATACATTCCACTGAAAACATTGCACCACAACACAATCATTGTTGTTATTACTATAACTCTCCACACTGGAGATGGGCTGTGTAGAAAGGTTACTATGTGGTCTATAGGGGGTGCCAAAGAGGCGTTTTATTATACCGATTGTAAACGCTGAGCTTCATTGCACTGTTTTCATCATACTGAACAGTTTAAATGAGTGTATCATACTTATGTGTTTTATTATATGTGCTGCATGTCCTTGAATACAAAGTGTAATGATTAGTTTATAATGGTCAACTCGTCATACCTGGGCTCAAAGGAAAGACGGTGTGCTTCCACTGCTTGTAATAATAAGGATTTTTTATTTTCTTTGTCAAACAGGGCAATATGCTGTTAGACCAAATGGATCAATCTCGGCCTGGGTGATGTCGAGAAAATCAAAGTTCTCAATGTTCTAGGGTTGACCATTTATGCTTTCACAAAATAGATCTTTGACACATAATCAGTAATGTAGATATAATGATTAAGTGGGTCAAGGTAAATAATAGAACAGCTACAACTGTTTGGTAAATTAAGAACCTAACATCACTATGATGGATGGACCTCGGACCCCATGATGAAAATGTAGTACATTTTAAAGTTAAGTGCATCTGCTTGGTGCACTTTGTTAGTAACATGTAGGTTAGATCTATAAAGAACTGTGTGCTCTTCATGGAATGTAACTACGTTTACACTACAGTACATTTACCTAGGTTACTCTGTACAATTGTGAGGTACTTCACTTGATGATTTCCATTTCATATAACATCTCAAAGGCAGATATTGTACTTTGACCTCTTTGCATTTGTTCCTCCACTTGGAAAGGCTTGACCTGTGATACTGGTGTGTCGTATAGCATTGTAACCGTGGGCAGAAACGACATGGTTGTGAAGGGAGTTGTTATCAGTTGCCAAAAAAGAATGCTGAGCGTTGTACACTGTGGCTGAGAGTTGAGTGAATGGTCAATCAATAATTATAATCCAATGGTGTAGTCCGACCAAAAAATGTCATACAACATAATGAATATACGCTTGCTTTTTCATACTTCAAGTATATTTTGATGCGACTACTTTTACTTAAGTATTTATTTTAATACATGGTATTTTATTTACAGTGTGCTCTAGAAAATTGAATCCTAAACACATTGGTTGTATAAATATGATTGTCTATTCACACAATTGGACACAACAGACTTTGTACCAGAGTAAAGTTTAGTGTCCGGTCCAAATGATGTGACCATCTGAGTTCTCACATAATGAGAGTAATGTACTCCAATATAATAATATACTAAACATACTCTGAGTAATCTCTAGATCAGGGGTGCAGTGCATGTGTGAAAGGGGCTCTGGGGAGGTCGGCCGGCTGTGGACAGCTACCTGGACTAGCTGCAGATGAGGATGAGTTGATGTGGTAAAGCAGGGGCGTGACAGTAGTGTACTGATGAGTGTATTTACTACTTGTGTACATCAGCGGCTTATTCCAGAGGTGTTTCTGATTCTTGAGTGCACAGCTGAGACCTTTGTGAAAAACAGCAGAGATTGAGAAAAGAATCTGATCGAGTTCATTGTGTTTTCTGTGTTAGGCTTTACAGACGGCAGCTTTCTGCTCCTTTTGAAGAAAATGCCCGATCTGGAGCAGCTATATGGCCTCCACCCTCGATACCTGGAGAGGAGACGAGTCCGAGGCTACGAGGCCTTCAGTATACCCGGAGTCCTGGAGGCACTACAAGCCTGTCCCAACATACTGGTCAGTAAGTTGTGTGAGAACGATATCCTATTGCAGCAAGGTGCACGTGTACATCACAGAGAGACTGAGGATGCAGGTTTTCAATCTAACCAACAGTCGTACCAAGTGATTCCACTGATTGGGTTCTCCTCTGCCGTCATTCTGTTTCTTTGTAGCAAAGCTGCATACTCTTGGTTTTCTGTGGTACATAACAGCTTAGTTTTGACACACGGGCGTGGTATCATTGTCTAGTCTGTAGTGACTCAGTCTTTGATCTAGGGTGTAGTGAAACGTTGGAACATCAGCATTCTTGATGATACTTATTAGGTCCTCTGGTTGTTCCAGTCGGTCAGTGGCTTTGTTGCCTTCTTATTTAGTTATCCAACTTGCAAGCAACATAACGCGGTTCAGAATCTGTTTTACTTGCAAATAAGTTTGCACATACAAGAAATTTCTCTTGGTGATCTGGTGCAAAATGCATAAGTTATACAAGACAGTAGGTATTCTAAGAAATACATACAAATATACGTTTTCTTTTTAAGTTGAAAAGATGTAGTAGTATTGATTTTTAGGTGCAGTCATGAAGAAAGTGTTTATGTGGTTTGAGATGTTGGTCCTGATGGACAGCGGCCTCCTGCCAGAAAGAGACGTCTGTGTCCAGGGTGGAAGGGAATGGCTGCAACCTCTTCTGTCTGCCTCAGGGTCCCGGAGGGATGGCAGATTGCAGCCACGGCTCCGCTAGTCCATGCCGATGTGTCCTTGAGCAAGACACTTGACCCCAAATTGCTCCCGTAGCTGTGTCTACGTTGTATGCATGTTAATTAGTCGTGATAGGCAGGTGGCATTAGCCACTGCCATCAGTGTGTGAATGATGTCATGTAGTGTGAAAGCGCTTTGAGTGGTCAGAAGACTAGAAAAGATCTATACAAGTACAGACTATTTACCATTCTCATAGGAGGGATGATAGTCTGCCATTGTCCTTGTTAGTGGCTGCAGCGTACCTGAAGCTGATGGAGGAGCAGAAGATGGACTCAATGATGCCAGTGTAGAAGTGCACCATCATGGTCTTTGGCAGGTGTAACTTCTTCAGCTGCCTCAGGAAGAACATCCTCTGCTGAGCCTTTTTGGTGATGGAGCTGATGTTCAGCTCCCACTTGAGGTCCTGGGTTATGGAGGCCAGGAAGAGGGAGGACTCCACAGTGTGGCTCGCACATGGGGGTGGGGTGAGTTCTTTATGAAGTCCACAACCATCTCCACTGTCTGCACAGAGTTGAGCTCTAAGTTGTTTTGACCACGTTAGGTCATCTACTGGTCGCCGACTCATCCCCACCTGGGACGAGTCCAATGAGGGTGGTGTCATCTGGTGATTGGTGGAGGTAGAGCTTCAGCATTCAGGGAGAAGAGTAGAGAAGGGTGCAGCGCGGAGGGGAACCCTTTGTCTTGGAAGTGTTTCTCCAGCTTCACATGCTGCCTCCTGTCAGACCGGAGGTTGGTGACCTGCAGGTGAAGGTTGATCCTTAAGTAATACTGAGTGTCCATAGAGGGGTTTCTTTTGTGCCAGGTTTTTTAGGTCAGTTGTTACCGATGGTGAGAGAGTGTATGTAGCTGCAGTGGAAGATCTTTGAACCGTTCAGAAAGGTACTGGTAATCTTCACTGGATGAAGCCTTAGACCAGTCTCTGAGACATGTTTCAAAGGCTTTCATATCAAAGAGATCACTGTGCTGCTGAAGAAAATCCTGTTATGCTCTGCACATGATAACACAAAAAATACCTTTTGACCTTCAGTAAAGATTTTGTTTTGCCACACTGCTGTTTCAAGGTTAGGAATGGATGTTCACATGTATACCTTTTCCACAGCTTTAAACTAGGGGTGAACAATTCATAAACATTTTATCCAAATCACAATATGGCCTGAATTAGGAGGTGCAATATTTGTTAAAGAACAAATGTCAAATGACCATTTTCAATGAGATGATGATGATAATAATAATAATAATAATATATCCTTTATTGATCCCTGTGGGTAAATTCTTCTCTACATTTGACCCATCCTTAGTTATTAAGGAGCTATTAAGGATGCAGTGAAGCAACTGGGGGTTCAGTGTCTTTCAACATGAACTATGGGGAGAGCGGGGATGGAACCGGGTACCTTGTGGTTACAGGACGACCACTGTCCCCATGAGCTACGGCCGACCCCAAATGATATGCTGTTCTGAGATAACGATAACTGGCCTCCGCATCACATTCTACAGACTAAATAAAACATATTTGTTACAAATCGCTACAACATCTTAACACACCCTATCTAATTAAGATAGGGTTACAAGGGGAAAAGCTAGTAAGTGGATCTTTTAGTGAAATAACCTGCTTTGACCTTATTTCAGGGGCTGGAGACATCCCATCTGGAGCTGGTGGAAGCCATATGGAACTACATGCCCCAGGTTCATATACTGGGAAAGTTCCGTAACCGTAACGGAGCTTTTCCCATTCCTGCTGAGAACAAACTGACCATCCCCATAACTGCAAAAATCCAGACCCTACATCTAGTGGGTGAGTAGGACCACAACAGAAACAAATCCTCACTACTGGATGTAAAGCAGCTTCATCCTGTTGGAGAGCCTTGCTGCGTCACCTCTAGTTTGTAGTGCTGTATGGGTGTACTTCACATCGGTTTTGTTTCTCACAGGTGTGAATGTCCCAGAGATCCCCTGTGTGTCCATGCTTCGCCACCTTTATCTGAAGTGGGTCCGTCTCACCAAACCACAGCCGTTTAAGGACTTTCTGTGTGTGAGCCTGAGAACCTTTGTCATGCGGAACTGTGCAGGGCCAACCAACTCCCTCAAATATGTTCCCTTGGTTACTGGGTTAGCATCAGCCCGGAACCTGGAGCAGCTGGAGCTGGTTAGAGTTCCCTTCCTGGGAGGGCTGATCCAGCACGTGGTAGAGGACAGTTGGAGGTCAGGTGAGGAGGTTATGTGTTTAAAATCAGCCCTACGCGTGGGTTTTCCTGTTCCCATTAGTAATGTACCGGGCCGTAGTACATCGGTGATCCGTACGCACACCCCTGCGCTTTGCGCGCATGTGAATCGGAAAATTTAATTACAAAGTTTAACCATCATACTGTGATAAGTTTGACATCCAAATATGCAATGCATTTTTTGGCTCACAAGCAAACAGCAATTGTTATCAACAAAAAAGAGAGATTAATTTCAGCTGGCGGATACAGTCCCACCTGTGAGGTTTGTGCATCCCGAGTTCCCATGGAAGTGTAATCAGAAGAATGTATGGAAACGCCTACATTGCTTTCATCTTTGTGGCACACTGCTCAAACAGTTCAGGTGCTTAAGACATTGTGTCTTATTTTTGTGTTGTGTGACATTTATGTGCCCAATTTTCATTCCTCACCATGCTTTTTGTTGCTCTATAATTGAGACTGACAATCATTTTCCACTGTCAATTATATTCAGTCATTCCAGATGATTTGAAACCTCATAGTCGGGGTTACACTTGTCTTTTCAGTCAGACTATTGTGAGCCGTTGTGCCAGATCACAACTCTAATATCTGTGTCTATACTTGACTCACAATATTTTCTTTCAGATTTCCGGTTGTATTTCTTTTTTGTTCGTCTTAGCAGTCCTGTCGTTTTGTAGATGCTTTATTGCAATTGCATTGCAGACGGGTTCAGTCCTCCACTCTGAAATGTTCTTCAAATACTGCTGGGACTGCTCTCAAGTTTAGCTTGTGGCATCGGTCCATTAAATGGCTGCCGACCTTTTCATGCTCCAATTAATCATATCGGCCTTTTAAAAATCTGCCATCAGTTGAACTTCAGTCAAATTGATGAGATGGAGCCAGCTGGTCAACCAGATCCTCTTGTCTCCTCGACTCTAGATACCAAGTGTGATTTCATATTTCTAGCTAAACATCCCACATCTTTTGGTTAAAGTTTTTGTTTGTTCTTTGTGATACTGTCTGTACCTCTAGGAGGATTTCGGAACCTCCACACCATTGTGTTTGGAGCCTGTAAGAACGCTCTGGAAGTGGACTTGGGCTACCTCATCATCACCGCTGCTCGCAGGTGCACAGCAGTCATCAATTCCTGAAACTGAGGGGAAAACACGGGTCCAAGTTTAAAGCAAAATGCAAAGGGGTTCAGCTTGTGGGCAAATATTGGAGACACTGAACAGAGTAAAGAGTAAACGTGTAGTAAGTAAGAAGGATACTTGCAGTGTGTGAGCTTGTTAAGGCATCATAGGGAGTATTGTGCCGACAATATCTGTGGGCTGTATGTCAGAATAATTATCACAGCATTATTTTTCTATCTATATACTATAACATTTATTCTTGTAAACAAACAATCTTCGTGATAGAAAAGTCAGAATTCCCCCCGGTGTTTTTAACTTCATGTCCTCCGTTGCAGACTTGATTTAAGTGCTTAGTAGGACCAACAGAAACACTTACCTCCATGATGTCTGTGTTCAACAGGCTTCATGAGCTGCGCATCCAGCCTTCACTGACTAAAGATGGAGTCTTCTCTGCTCTCAAAATGGCTGAACTCGAGTTCCCTCAGTTTGAGACGCTTCATCTGGGATACGTGGATGAGTTCCTGCTGCAATGTTAGTTCCTTCTATCCAACATGACCACCATGGCCTGTTTCCTTCCTGACAGAAAGGGGCAGTTCTCCTGTACTTGACCCTGTTGTTGTTGTCAGTCTCACCAGGCTCTCCCACCGTGTGTCGATTTGGATTGAATACATTAAGTTTACGAGTGTGTTGGAAACAATGTTTGTTTGCTAAATGCAGGTAAGCTGAGTCATTCAGAGCTGGTGAAGTACGGTCTGGCTGATGTCATTGAGAACCCCGGCATCATCACAGATATCGGCATAAAGGTGGTGAACGAGGTGTTCACTAATATTAAATACCTGCTCATCTACAACTGTCCACACCTGCATAACCCTCACCACTGGATCACAGGTAAAATTCATGGCCTGAATATTCATGTCCATATGTCACTTTCTCTCTATTCTAATAATCCGTGTTCGTCTGTCCTCAGATCAGTCCAGATGGAGTCGCCTCGTTGATCTCACTCTGGTCCGCTGTCATGCTATCAAACTAGAATCCTTCTCCCAGTTCATAGAGTTACTGCCCAGCCTGGAGTTTATCTGTCTGGACCAGATGTTTAGAGAACCACCCAAGGTATTTAGACACTCACAGCAACGTGAACCATCACATGTGTTTATGAATGAAAATTAAATAAAATAAAAAACGCAAAGTGTATCCAAAATAGTAACTAACGCCATCCAACTGAACTCCAGAATCCATGTTTCCAGGATAATTGAAAAGCTCATACAGTTTGTCTTTACCCGCCACCTGATCAGTACTGCACATGTGCAACTTTCAAACAAGTGAGATGGCTCACTTCCTTTGGCTACTTCTAGAATCGGCTCCAGAAAGAAAACCTGTTAATATTTTTTTTACGGCCAATCCAAAACCGACCTTCTAACCTTGGAGTTCTTGTGGTCCGTACTGGTTTCAGAGCATTCCCCTGAAGAGAGGTCTGATAACCATTTAGTAAACACTGTCGGACACAAAAGGAAACGAATACTAGTCCATGTTGTTGTTGTCAACACTTTCACAGTTTAAGTGTGCTATACAATTGCAGTCCATCTAGCATTTACAGTGCAGCCCTACCATTACCTTCACATCGACATGCATCCATATGCATGATGAGTTGTAATCAGTAGTTGTGTGCCCAATTAGTATCAGCAGAACAACACCATAACTGAGTTATGTCGTTAAAAGCAGAAACACTGAACGTTCTACTCAACAACAACAACAACAACAGTAGAGGTGTGCTGATGCATAATGCATATTGTGTGTGTGACAGGGCTGTGCCAGGGTAGGCCTGAGTGCAGGAACTGGTATTGGAGTGTCCTCAGCACTGGTCAGCAACCAGAACTCCAACAATGACAATGACAACAACAACAACAACAACCACCACCATAACAATGAGGCCAACCTGCCTCCTGCTCCTCCACCTGTCGTCAACAACATAATCAACAACAACAACAACAACCAAAGACGGCAGCAGAACAATGGCAAGTCCCACCTGCATTCTTAGTCAACATCATGGATTTTGGCTTCTACAGTATTTCAACCATTAATTTTTCACATTTTCCATAGAAGCATAGCGCCACGGGCAAATATGTAAATGTTGCAAAAAAACACACCTGAATCCTGTATTGGGATAATTAGTGCTCTGTACAAATAGGAACTCAATTAGAATTGAACATGTTAAATGGCATCACCAACAATCAGAAAGCAGTAAATGGACCGTACTTGTAAAGCACTTTTCTAGTCTTCCGACCACTTAAAGTGCTTTTGCACTACATGTCAAAGTGTTAAGTGGATTGCTTTCAGATTTATCTAAGTTTTGTGATCCTGTTAACAAATAAAGAAATGGAAACAAATCTAATAATAAGCTCTTGGTTATTGGTTATTCTTGGTTTCTGGAGGCGGCTGTGGCATAGTGTGGCTCGCATGTGAAGAACCCTGAACCCCAAGTTGCTCCCCAGGCCCGTCACATCAGCCCTCTGCTCAGACTGGGTTAATAATGAGGCTTTATGTTTGGATCCAAATAAAGTTTGTTTGTTTTTCACAGCACCAGTGGAGGTAAATGGGATGGAAGAGGTAGAAGAGGAGGAGGTGGTGATGTTGGAGGAGGAAAACATGGAGGCTGGTCCTCAGATGGAGCTGAAAAGAACAGAAGGGGAGGTGAGAGTTGATGTGGCTGACAGGGCTCCAGGGCCCAGTCTTCCAGCTGGAGCACCACAAGCTCCTGATGAGGAGCAAGCAGGTTAGGAGCTGCTCTTTCATACTCCGTTTCATAAGATCTCCTTATTTATTTTATTTTTGATGTCTGCTGATGCATCCCCCGCCCTCTCCAGGTCCCAGTGGTTTAGTCCAGCAGTGTAGACCAGCTGATGCCACTGTTCCAAAGCCCCCGCTGGTCATCTCAGACTCCGACAGTGAAGAAGAGGAAGGCCTTGTTTCCAGGCTAATGCCAGCCTCCCGTTTGCAGCAGCCAGCTTCCTGTACAGAAGGTGTCCGCACAACACGGAACACACCCAGCAGTCGGTCAATACATGTCTTATTGTGTTGTGGGTGCACTATAGCTGTGTGTGTGGGGGGGGCTACAGTACGCGGGCAAATGTGGAAGTAAAACATCTCACCTTTCTTGTTCAGTAACAAAGAATTGTGCTCACACACACACGCATAAAGTCTTTGAAAAGCGGGTTGAAGAGCTGGGTTCATCCCACCAATGTAACATCAATGTTTGTTTCCAGGTAAAGGAAAGACTCCTCTGAGGCGGGGCAACAATGTGGCTGTATCGCTGGAGATCTCGGTAAATCAGCCAACTCGGGTGTTAGAAAGCAGCTGTGAGAAGAGCTGTCAGGTGACAAGTGAACAGATCAAGGCTGACATGAAGGCTGCTGTTGAGAACAGCAGGAGGACTAGCGTTAAAGGAATCGCCACAGAGGCGGTGGAGACTGCTGCAAGACCTGGGGCTGACAGTGGGCCAGTACGGGGCACTGGGAGTGCTGGGGCAGCAGCAAGGACCGGGGTGAGGCCAGTGACTGGATCAGTGGGCAGGGTTGGACCTGGAGCAGCCACATCCAGGCAGGTTGGTGGCTGTGGGAGGCTGGTGGTGGGGAACAGCCACCAAGCAACCGCAACCACAACCACTGACAGAGCGACAGGAACTGGCAGGACTAATGACTACGCAGAGAGCCCTTCTGGTACACCGACGGGGGACCGTTGCACAAGGGAGACTGGGGTGAGGCAGAGCTCTGGTCCTGCCTGTGCTGACAGTCTGGAGCCCCGGGGTGCAGCTGTAAACCATGCTTCTAGGAGACCAGCGCAGCCCACTGGACAGGGAGAGAGAGTGCCTACCCCTGCTCGATCGCCCTCCGCTACCTTTTCAGGTTCACAGAATGGTCAGGCCAGAGACGAGGACTTTGTTCCTAGACGGCCTTTGACCCGATCCTGCACTCGTACGTCCTCTGTGTCCCTGATATCTGAGACAGGTAAGACCAGGCACAGAACACATGTAGTGTGTCCACTAACCAGCAATTCAGGGGAGTGAAACTTTTGATCTTGTGCAACAGCTCAGGCCTGTGGTTTCATGTTGGTGCACATTGAGCTCAGTGAAGTGGTAGTTGTGCAGTCAGTCCTTTAATTTCCCCCTCTAAAGACTAAGAAACATGACACATATTGATCTAACTCACCCTTTAAAGATCAGGGCGAGCATAACAAAGTCAAAAGGAATGGGGACAAGACCAAAAAAGGAAACCTATTACTAAGATCAGTGACCTCTCATATTCCCTAGCATATCGATATAGAAGAACTACCACTGTGTATATCGGCACAGTTGCAGAGCCTAAATTATTTAAATATTTCTAAAAAAACCTATGTCCGGCATGTACACGCATTAAATGTGAGTTGTTTTGCTTTTAAAGTCGTATTTTAGTGCTACCTTGAGCCAGTAGGTCTGAAGGCTTAGTTTGAAAACCATCCTCATCGCTGGAGGCCCCAGTAATGGCACACGCACACCTGAATGTACGACTCAACTGTCTGCAGTTGAGTTGCATTGTGGGTAATGTAGGTGCCAGGTTTTGACGAGGAAGAAGAATGTATTTTTTTGTTGTTGTTTTTTTACTGCCCATCATGAGTCTGTTAATGGAGGGCAATGCTAAAGTGATGTAATGTGCCTTCAGCTGTTCTAAAATAGTTGTTTTCCATTTGACAGTTAAAGACAGTGCTGCTTGCTTTTCTATTGTTGAAGGTGATATTGTTGTTTAGATCTTTCCAGAGCCAGGCCTCGAGTAGCAGTGAGGAGGAAACGAATGGCTGACAAATCAACCAGCACCTCGGACCCGGTCACAGAGGACGACCACGTACAGGTAGGCGCCCACACACTCCCATCTGTAGACAGTCTCATCGTCACTGTAGATGAAGTGTTGTTGGAAGGCATTTACATTTACTGTACATAGTTTGTAATACAGTTCTCATAAACTTGTGGCAATGAGTCACAAGATTTTCAACATAGTTTTCATCCGCTTGTGGGAGCCAAAGTGTGGCAGGTGGGGCTGAGAGGAGATACTTGAGGTCAGAAGGACCTTTTTCTGGTTTGTTGTCTTAACAAATGAATCACTCAATCGCTCATGTGAGCACCAATGAGCCAGGATGCTCATGTGAGGGGAAGTTAACGGTGTACTGTGTATCCTTTGTGAGCATGATTGACATTCTGAGTTGCTTTTGCTCATGCAGATTTTGTCTCTGAAGAGTAAGAACCTGGTGGGCATCACTCTGACCAACTGTGGGATCACTGACCTCGTCCTCAAAGACTGCCCCAAGATGATGTTCATTCATGGTAACGGACCAACGTGTGCATGTGGAATTAGCAACTTGTTCAGACCACCAGGGGGGTGGAAACAAGGAATGTATAAATGTGGTAAATCATTCCCAATGCTAGTAATGATTGCAGTGCACGGCTCTACTGCCAACAGCTTCGGGTCTCTCCCTCGCTGCAACCCTCACATCTGCTGAGCTTTATGCAAATCAACTGTGGCAAGGGACGAGCGAGGCTCATAGGGAACGATCCAAACGCTGATGCTGTCAGTATTCTACAGACACATTGTGTAATTACCACTTCCTTATCCATCCATCCATCCATTATCACCCGCTTATCCGGGGTCGGGTCGCGGTGGCAGCAGGTTCAGCAGGCCGACCCAGGCTTCCCTCTCACCCGCAGCACTTTCCAGCTCATTCTGGGGGATCCCGAGGCGTTCCAAGGCCAGCCGGGAGATATAATCCCTCCAGCGTGTCCTCGGTCTTCCCCGGGGCCTCCTACCAGTTGGACGTGCCCGGAAAACCTCTAATGGGAGGCGTCCAGGAGGCATCCTAACTAGATGCCCGAACCACCTCAGCTGACTCCTTTCGACACGAAGGAGCAGCGACTCGACTCCAAGCTCCCCCCTGATGTCCGAGCTCCTTACCCTATCTCTAAGGCTGAGCCCGGCCACCCTACGGAGGAAGCTCATTTCGGACGCTTGTATCCGAGATCTCGTTCTTTCGGTCACGACCCAGAGTTCGTGACCATAGGTGAGGGTTGGAACGTAGACCGACCAGTAAATGGAGAGCTTTGCCTTCCGGCTCAGCTCCCTCTTCACTAAGACGGACCGGTACGGCGCCTGTTTTACTGCTGCAGCCGCACCGATCCGCCTATCGATCTCCCGCTCCACCTTACCCTCACTCGTGAACAAGACCCCGAGATACTTGAACTCCTTCGCTTGGCGTAGGCAGTTTGCCCCCACCTGGAGGGAGCAATCCGCCGGTTTCCGGCAGAGCACCATGGCCTCAGATTTGGAGGTGCTAACTCTCATCCCTGCCGCTTCGCACTCGGCTGCAAAACGCCCCAGTGAATGCTGGAGGTCACGGTCCGAGGAGGCAAACAGGACCACATCATCCGCAAACAGCAGAGAGGCGATCCCGAGACTCCCGAACCGGATCCTCTCCGCCCCCTGGCTGCGCCTAGATATCCTGTCCATGAAGGTCACGAACAGGACCGGTGATAAAGGGCAGCCCTGGCGGAGGCCAACACCCACCGGGAACGTGTCTGACTTACTACCGAGGAGACGAACACAGCTCCTACTGCAGGCATACAGAGACCGGATGGCCCGTGCCAACGGGTCCGGCACCCCATACTCCCGCAGCACCCCCCACAAAAACCCCCGAGGGACCCGGTCGAAAGCCTTCTCCAGGTCTACAAAGCACATGTAAACTGGTTGGGCAAACTCCCAGGACCCCTCCAGTAATCTTGCGAGGGTAAAGAGCTGGTCCACTGTTCCACGACCGGGACGGAATCCGCACTGTTCGTCCTGAATCTGAGGTTCGACAAGCGGTCGGAGCCTCCTCTCCAGCACCCTGGCATAAGCTTTTCCCGGGAGGCTGAGCAGTGTGATACCACGATAGTTCGAGCACACTCTCCGGTCCCCCTTCTTGAAGATGGGAACCACCACCCCGGTCTGCCAGTCCATGGGCACTGTTCCCGACCCCCATGCGACACTGAAAAGGCGTGTCAACCAAGACAGCCCAACAATGTCCAGCGCTTTCAGCATCTCAGGGCGGATCTCATCCACCCCTGGCGCCTTGCCACCAAGGAGCTTTTTGACCACTTCCTTAGTTAAAGCAAAACAATTGTCTATTTTTAATTTTCAACTTTAGAACCTTGGAATCTTTGATACGGTGTCATTTCTGGAAAAACACCATTAGAATCTCAAAATGATATAATAATTGACTAAACGGCAGCTTATTTTAACATATTTATAGTCTAGTTACCTGCGTTGACAAAAAAGAGCTAAACATGGGGAGATTACATGTTCATGACTGTTCTTCAATCCAGGGTTTTGATTGACAGTGTTAAATAAAGCCATTATTAACCTTATGTTGAGTTCTAATAGTCCAAAAGCCTTCAGTCACAGTGTCTCGTTGTGTCCTCTCTCTCTGTAGCCACCAGGTGTCGGGTGTTGAAACAGCTGCGGGTAGAAAGTGCTCCCATAGTGAACCGGTTTGATTACGCTCAGTGTAAAAAGCTGGACATGGAACAGGTCCTGGATCAGATACTGAGAATGCCTCCTGAGAGGAACCGCATCATCTACATGCGCCCTATGCACCAGGTTGGTACGGTTTCCTTAAACCATGGATGTATTAAGAACTTTAATTTGAAAAGCTTTGTATTTGCATCACAGGGGAAAAAGCGGTTGCTACACCGATATATTAACACAATTAAGTCAATACTGCCTTTTTATAAATGTACATTTTAATGCTGTTAAGGCTTATTAAAATGTCTACATTTGCCTCATAGTTAAAGTCCTCCTGCAAACATAATTTATCAAGGCTTTTATTTTTAAATAAGTCGGCAACAATTTAGCCGATTTTTTTTTTTTTTTTTTTTTTTTTCAACCAGTTGGACATTCTTTGCTGCTTTTAGTTGGGAGATCAATTTCATGCAGGCAATTAATACAGCACTTCTTGTATAAATAGTAACGGTGGTCCTAATGTTGACATTGTTCTACCTCTACATCTCTGCAGATCGACTCGGTAGCGTTGGAGCGTCAGCTCTTCCAGGGGCCCTATCCCTATCACATCGCTATCGTGCACGAGTTCAGCAACCCTCCAAATATACGCAACAAGGTTCGCATTCGCAGCTGGATGGACACAATAGCCAACATCAGCCAGTGAGTAATGTCTCTGATAACAGGGATTCAGTCAGGAATCCCTTTCTGGTCTAATTCTTCCTGCATGTTAACCGTAATGAGAGGGTGAACGTGGTTTGATTAATCGGCATGACCAACCATCCAGGAGACGGGGGCACTGTCCTCAAGATCGTCTTCAAAAAGCAGCAACAACAACCAGTCTAATCAAATGCCAAGCTAAACTGATCTCTGTATGTATTTGTGTCTCAGAGAGTTGATCAAGTACGAGTTCTTCCCAGAGGCTACGAGGACAGAAGAGGATGTGAAGAAGTATCCCACGTACCCCTGGGGCCGGGAGATCTATACACTGGAGGGTAACAGTTACATCTTCATTAAACCTGAGGATAGACGCATACCACTCAAGTAAACCCTTTTCTGCTGTGTTATTAGTAACACATTTAGATCATGTGTGCTCTTTAAGAAGCAAGACATTGTAACTGTGATTCTTAATGAGTGCTTTCATTGTCCACATTAGTTGAACAGTGTTGAAATCACTGCCTGCTTTGTATTTCATGTTGGAATGAGCTTGAAACGTATGACAATCTATTTGCAGTCCATTACTTTCTGAAGCCTCCATTAGGTTCCTGGTTGAGGCTCTGCCAAGTTTGTAATGCAGTCAGCTTCACTTCCTGTTAAGGATCTTTAGGGGGGAAAACAAAATGGAAACCATAATCACCAAAACCATCGGCGATGTCCTCAGTCCATCGACGACAGCTGATTAATTGGTCTAGTCGCTCAACCCTAAGTCCTACTGTGTTCACCCAATATGGAGTTCACACACAATACATTTCAGTGTGTTCTGTTTCCGGTGCAATAAGCAGTGATGTAGAGAACTGTGTGAGAAGCTGAACATCTTCTGGATGCATCCTGTTGAAGAGGAAGAGCATGAAGTACAATGTATGGCCTGTGTCCAAACAAAACGAGTTGACTGGATGTGGTGTTCAGTCCTCAACCCTTCCTCCTTAAAGGCTTCTATTATGTATTGGTTCAGGACTCGTGGATGGTGCTCCCTACAGCATGATAACAGACTTCCCCTGGCTGAGGACTCTGAGAGCAGCTGATCCCAACAGTTACGCCCGCTATGACTTTGAGGACGACGAAAGCAGTGAGTGCAGTCAATACTGTCAGCGGTCTTTAAAGGGGACGTGCTAAACGTCCACAGTTCATTACCATTGTCCCTGTGATAGACAGAACCTGGTCGGTCATAGCAGCACTTGAACTATTTTCTCTCTGTTGTGTTAAAAGCCACCATCTACGCACCCAGGCGGAAAGGCCAGCTGTCAGCGGACATCTGCATGGAGACCATCGGGGAGGAGATCTCAGAGCGCCGACAAAGCAAAAGAGGAGTGTTTCAGAGGGTGGTGGTGCTCTTCCTCCATCACTGTGATACACCAGGAGAACCTGTGGATGATGACTACATCTAGACAGATGACGGTCCTGCAGCGCTGCCTAAGCTCCTGACTGACACACTTTTATTTGGAAAAGAGACAGACAGAGATGTTGTCGTTTGGATGAGGTTCACGGCATATCTGATGCTGATTTTCTTAATATTTGAGCAAAATCTTAAAGCTTGTATGACCGCCCTAGAACTGTACATTCTCACATATAATATCTCTAATATAGTCCTGTTTGGCCAGTATTGACGGCATAACCCCAGGCAACTGCACAGCTGCTTGTCTATCATGCAAGCAAGGGTTATGCTCCTCTTCTGATCTTTCACCCGTCCACCGCCAAAGTCTGCCTACCTCCGCACCACATATGTGACCAATCACAGACAGAAATGGCCTTAGACAGAAATGTCAAAGAAGAGATACTTTTTAATTCAGTTTTAAGTTGTTTTTTCTTTAACACGCAGAAGAGTCAGTGGCTCTGGATGGTGGACAGTGTGTCATGGCTTTGCTTTTTACCACAAGCACTAGGCGGAGAAGAGATGTTCAGTCCACGTGGAGCTGAGACAAAGGAGCACTTGCTGCTAACGTTCCTGCGGTTGATTCTCGTACTAAGTATCAGTCCTCTTTGCATGACAGGCCTGTGTGATAAAGACTGAACGCCCCACTGCCAGGGAAACTGTTGGCTTCATGAGCTAGTTTGTGTAGCTCCAGTTGTCGCTCATCCAGCCTGACCAATCACAACACTTCCATGCAAATACTACACGTCCTGCATGGCTTTGTCATGCTGAGACGCAGTAGTTACCGCAGACTATGCAGCATTGACAGAATGGCTGCAAGTTTGGCTTTGTTGCAGTTCTGACCTTTCACACACATATATATATATATATATATATATATATATATATATATATATATATATATATATATATATATATATATATATATATATATATATATATATATATATATATATATATATATATATATATATATATATATGAGTTGTGGGTTTATCTAATCTTTCTTATTCCCATCTCCCGACAGGGATTGTAAAAGAGGAATGGGTCAGTCATGTCATACATGTATTCATACAGTATGTATCACTAGGACACAGCTCTAATAAGACATTGGAACAATACTGCAAACAATTATTCTCTCAACAATCTCTTGTGCAATACCCAAACATTGACATGTAGTTGGTTTGACTTTAAGAGCTCTTGCTTCACTGCTTCTGTCTTCACTTATCAAGTCTGTGAAACTATTGTATTATGTCAAGTGGCGATTACCTAAAGTAATTTGTGTGGCTACCCTTAGTCTCAAAGAAGTTGTAATATGAAATTAACCATCAAACTGTTTTCATTTTCAGAATTAATTTTCATTGCTCAGGATTGTTTTTTTCTTCTAGCTTCCTCTAAATGATTTCATTGGCCATGTCTATGGACAACTCTGTTCTGTTGGACTATAGAGCAGGACAGGACTGCCTGTCCAGGACAGGACTGCCTGTCCAGGTTTAGGACGTATCAGGTATTCCCCAAATATGTTAAAGGGTTTGGGTTCAAAAGATGAGTAACTTCATGAACTGACTATGAATGTTCCCTATCAAAGGAACTGAAACTTCTTTTTGCAGGTTGAATGAACAGAATATGATGCAAGTTGAGACTTCTGTTTGTGTATAGACTGTACAGATGTCATGGATAAAGAGACACTTCCATGGTGTTTATATGTTTATAATGAGAGAACAAGACTATTTCACATTGAAAAATAAAATAACCAAAAAGAACTCTGGTTGTCTTTGTCACATGTTCTCACTGTTCAATTCAGTTTATTTTGTATAGCCCAAAATCCCAAATTCCAAGGTCAGGGATGTCGTATGTGTACAATCTGTACACGTACGACATCCCTGACCTTTGACCTCACATCAGATCAGGAAACGCTGCCAAATGATAAGAAAAAAAACTTTCACAGGGAAAAAATGCAGGATGCATCCCGAAGGAGGCCAGACCAATAAGGCCAGGCCTTTTGAGAATGGAGGCACAGAGAAGGAGGTCAGGTCCAGGCCAGGGGCAAGGAGCCAGGAGCAGCCAGGTCCAATGGACCCTATGAGACAAGAAGGCACAAAGACTCGGGGGAAGAAGTAGAGTTAGTAATGTGCAATGACGAGAGAAGAGGAGATAGGTGCTCAGTGTATCCTAAAACATCCCCCAGCAGCCAATAAGCCTATAGCAGCATATCAAGGGGCTGGACCAGGGCAAACCTGAGCCAATCAAGGCTTCGTAGGTGATGAGAAGAATTTTAAATTTGATTCTTGATTTTACATTATGTGGTGGAGGCATGCAATGTGTTAACATTCTGTGCCGGCATCACTTTCTTTTGTGGTGGACACACCCAGGATCAAAAGAAAAACATTTCAATCAAAGTCTGCATAGCATGGCCAGTTAGGATAGATGGATGGGTCAAATACGGGACTTTCACCTCAGAGACGGGTGTTTGTGTACATTGTAAAACAAAAGCCATTTAGTTACTTTACATTATGTAGGCTACAGAAAATGTTATGTATCAAAAATTACGTAGGCTAGGTGAGAAGTTATGTAATATAGTTATTTAAAACCACAGGAAACTTATAAAGGGCAAAATATTGACTTAATATATAGACCTGTACTTGTATCAACCCTTTAGGGTCGGCTGTAGCTCATGGGGAGAGTGGTCGTCCCGTAACCCATATCCAGTTCAATCCCCATAGTTGCATGTCAAAGTGTCCTTGAGCGAGACACAGACTACTGCTCCTTAATAACTAAAGATGGGTCAAATGCAGAAGAAGAATTTCCCCACTGTGGGATCAATAAAAGTGTCAATTTCTTTCTTTATCGCACTTTTCTAGTATTCTGACCACTCAAAACGCTTTAACACTACTTCTCATTCACCCATTCTTTACACTAATGGGAGGGGTGCCACCTGCCCATCAGGACTAACTAACAGTCATACTCATTCATACACTGCAGGAACTGTGGGAATTTGGGGGTTAAGTGGGAGCCAGAGATCGAACCACCGATCGCTGAAAGGACGACACGAACCACAGTCACCCCGAGTTGACATTTGTTATCTAACAGGGCTTTCCCAGCTCTAGAGCTTATGGCAAACACACACATGTTTTAGGCACACCTGAAGCTAATGTGAAAACCCTGCCATGGATAACTGTCTGGATGAAAACATAACTTCAGTTTTATCCACACTCAATAAATGGCAGAGGAGGTAATATCTGGTTTGCTTTCATCTGTGCAGTGACGGCCAAGTCTTCACAGAGTGAAGGAAATGCCGCGACAGTCATACACAGTCAGATCTCACTGATATGTGGCTAGCAACATCACACACATGCTGCATCACTCTTGCCGCCATGTCAGGATCCTGTTGAGTAAAGACATCCTCCTGTGTGGGAGCATCAAACCATGGACAAATAGTGTAGGGATTCCCCAAATATTTGGAAATGTCACATCCTGATGTCTTAAAAGCTGCAAATCTGCTGCCCATCATTTGACAAAGCCTCAGGAGAAGGTTCAGGCATCTACCACAGGATGCAGGACAAGATTTAGAAAGCTAATACAGGTGTAGGCATAAATAATTGACTGGACCTTTACATTAACCTAGTCTGGACCAGAAACACAAGTCAAGTCCAAAAACATTAGAATAATAATATAAGCATTTGCGTTGTGAGCAAGGACTTCTTTGGTCATCCTGACAACTCTTTTAGTTATAACTGGGTCATCTTCCTCCTCTACAAATATGCTGCCTCTACTGCTGCTGCCTCTTTTCATCTCTTTTCATCCGACATCCTCTAAATGCAGAGGCATGCACGAGTTCAGCAGCAATGTGAGGGACTTGGGAAAGAGTGTGCAGGTAAGGTGGTATAATTCTGATCAGACATTGCATGTTTCTTACCTCTCATACAGGCCAGGGAATAGTACGTCATTAAATGTATTTTATGATCTCCAGCTCATTTATTGACAAAGTAATCAGATGTTAACAATGAATGAATTAGACAACAAGCATTCCAAAGAAATTGTTTTAGTAATCTTCCACTTCTCTACATTAACAGTCTAATGATTTAGTTATTTCCCTTTTTACTTAATGTTTATTTGATATGATACAGTAGTGCAGTATATATTATAATATGTTGTATATTTGGGGGTATTGTGTGTGTGTGTGTGAGGTCAGTGGTGAATCCAGACTAAGCAATCAAAAGCAGTGGGTGGATGGTAAAAGATCCTCTTGTAACATCATTGGCAAACACTGAAGACTGTTTCCAGGCATGTGAGACGTATCCTTCTCACGTCATCAGCCAACTGACGTCATATAGGCAACAAGGAAAACTGATAATGTTGTGGGTAATAGATAAGTCATTAAACATGTGCAAGCAGCCTATTACTTGCTGCTGCTGGGACTTCATCTTTGACCAAACTGATGATGATGGTGTTTTCTTTAACTTTGTTTCTTGTTTGGATTGACAGAACTGTTCTGAGAACTGCAGCTCAATTCATTCATTCGTAAGTATATCATGATGTTCTGCATGTTTTCTCTTCACAGAACTCCACTCGTTCTTTTTGGCATCCTCACTTTTTGCCCTGCCATGAATCAAAGACAATACTCTGAGTCTTCGCTGACTCTTTTCACTTTGAACTATTGTCCATCTTTAATTTTTCCCTTTATTTCTGGGAATACAATGCAGACATCTTTGCCATAGCACTCTGTATTATGCGTTTAAAACTGCTCTATTCTGCAGTGTTCACACACATTGTCAGCGCCTAGCATTTACCACTTCCTCTTTACTTTGCTATTATCTGATCTGAATCAATTTCAGTTATTCCTGCATAGCTTTGTTTGACTGGTAAATGCAGTGTTTTTCTAATCCTTTCTTACAAATAATGCATCTTGATCCAACTCCCTACATGTGCATTTAACATCCTAGTAAATTAATTAATTTGTAGTGTAGTAACTCTTAAAATAAGATAAGTTATAGCTTTAAAAGAAGAAAAAAATACTTAAAAAGTCACAAAAGTGTCATTTTAAATTAGAAGGAATTGATAACAACAAACAAGACACCTCAGAAGGGGGAGCTGGTTGAATGAACTGGACTTAATATTTGGTCAAATGTTGACCTAATCTCTTCATATTATCTCCTCAGGATGGAACCTGCAAGTGTTTGAACCTCAACGAGTCCCAAGAGGTAAGTAGTGTGTGTTTTTGTGTTTGAGTATACGAGAGAGAGAGATGATTATCATTATTAACATAATGGGAGTTTGTACAGTGTAAACCTCTTATAGTGATCTCATCTGTCTGGTTCAAATTGATCACTTTAAGAAGATGATTTGTACAACAACTTATTTTCATGCAGATTACCTATTATTTAATTGACATTTGTATATATTTATTACATGAATACAAAGGTATAAAACAGACAGCCTTTGTATTTACTGGCTTGCTGCTGTTTGGGGTGAGGCTTTACCAGTTTTAGAAAATGTAGCTTTTTGAGTAAGTAATTACTGGTATTGCTGTAAACTTTTGTTTTAACTGTCTTGACATTTTAGAAAATGTACCAGAGAAAGTCAGATGAAATAAATTGAAATCTTAAACTCTGAGCATCCAGCAAAGAGATAGGCCATAAAACATGTTTCATTTAGTTTAGATCAAAGACAGGAAGCAGATAAGAACCTCTCAGAAGTCCTGTCCGCATTGTGTGATTAACCAGTGTGTGAAATACATCGTCGAGGACCTTGATTGACACTTGAGACCTCCTGTAAGCCTTAATTGCCTCTAATCATAAGATAATGTGTCACATGCAACTGTCACTAAAATGTATTTTAAAAGCATACTAATGCACAGCAGTTTTCATAATTCAAACTGCAAAATTATTTATTTACAAATATGAAAAAAAGAGTGACATTTTAATTTATTAAATCGTGATCTGGTTTCCCTAATGATAGCCACAGCCATGTGCAGTACCAGACACTCAAGTACTGAAATGCTGCTCCTTTTAAATAAAGCAAGACAATAAGCAAGCTATCAAATGGCTCTTGAATCAACTAAATAGGCGATATGTGGGCATTCATGTGTTCTGACGTTTCTATGTCTGCCCTCTGGACAGGAATGTGCCTCTCCTGGTTATGCTATCAAAGCCCTGCAGTCCCTGCACAAAAGTATTTCCCATCAGGAAGCCATAAAGCATCTGATCAAGGCACTGACAAAGTGGAAAACCTTTCCACAGTGTTGGGTAAGTAATCATGGTTGAGGATTGTGTCTGCGTGTGAATATAACAATACAAGTGTTTGAATGGCTGTGAATGTGAATTAATTAAGTCCTGATGGGCAGGTGAGGTGGTACCTTGTATGGGAGCCCTGCCATCAGTGTACAGATGTGTATGACGGCATGAAGTGTAAAGCACCTGTAAAGTATGGTTTACATTTTGTACTACCTTGCCTTCATGATTTTGAGACATTCATTTGGTAAAGGTAAGTGGACTTGCAATACAAATGCAATTCCATTTGCCATTTGCATTGGCTATCAAATCTATCAAATCGTTCTTGTACTATAAACCTGTCAATGTTTAAATAAAAAATTAAATATTAAGAAGATTTAAAAACAATGAGAGTGGTGAGACTGAACCATACTGTAAATGTCCACTAAAAACAAAAAAATGAGCTGAAGGGTTGCAAAATGACTTAACATTAATGTCCATGTGCTTCTCTCTTCAGGAAAATATGACCTTATGTTCGTTGCCTGTGAACCTCTCACCAAAAAGCCTTCATAAGAAACTGGAACACCTGGCACAACTGAAACGCTCAAGTAAATAACCTCAGTTATCTGTGGTTACCTGTGAACCTGTTTCTGCTTCAGTCATTCGAATTCATTTACATTCAGCAATGACAGATTATTCTGCAGTCATCAGTGTGATCACTGTATGCTTCAAAGCATATTTGTCTGACTTTCTTAAAGTATTTTATTCCAGCTGGTTACTGAACAGATGTTCTCACGATTTATGAAGCATAATTTGGAATAAGAATGGACAGTTCTTTTGGTGGATTTTCACTCATATAAGAAGCTAAGCAAGTTTTAAAAAAGAGTCAGAAAAATGTGTTGGACAGCTTTACATCCAATTGATTAAAAAAATGCTTGCCATGTAATTTATTTAGGTTTTTAGTCAGTTGTCCAGATGGATCAGAATGAGTAGCCTGGTTTCCTAAAATTATCTTCCCATACAACAAAACTGCATTGCCAGTTACATTTCAAAGGATCCCTGTTTCCCCCAGATTATATTTGTGATTAGAAATACATTTCTAATCACTAACAGGAGGTTGGGTGGATGGATAAAAACACAAGACAACTGTTGGTGTCTCGGAATAAACCAAAAATCAAGTTTGACTTATCTTTATTCATATCTTAACTTAGATAATGTACCAAACATACTTATTTCGTAGTATGTCTAGGAAAAGAGTCCCTTGACTCACATGACTCAAGTGACTAACGACACTAACAACGCTTTGCGTGACTTACGACTGATATAACAAAATATCAATGTTTTTATTTTTATTTTTTATATTTTTAAAGTCGAGACTTAGTAGTCTCAGTCGTAGCAACACCTGAGCAGAATCAGATAGTAGGTTAAGTTAAATGAGTACATTATTAAATGAAATAAATCTGCAGTTATAGGTAAGGAATAACTCAATAACTGATCACGATCAATTCATCTCATGAACATGCATCATATATTTGATTATCATACCTCTTAGTGTGCTGCATGATTAATATTTAGATGTATGACAAAAGTACTTTTGTCGATTAGAAATGGTGTTATGACAATATTGATGCTGCCCATGAAATATAATGTATTGTTTTGGACCTATTATTTATGTTATTTATTATTAATTTATCATTGTGTTGGGCGTACGTTAATTGATTTAGCTTTTCATTATTTGTCTCCATATGGGTGTGGAAAAACAACAGTTGAATTTATGATAATAAATAATGTTAATTAAGCTGTATAAAGACTGAACAGTAATGTACACAGATCCATGTTATCAGGTTCTACCACGATCCCACCTAAATGACCATGTCCTTGTTAATTCTTCTGGGTTCTTATGTAACTTTTCTTTTCATTTTTTTGTGTATCGCTTTGTCAACTCTTACTTAGTGCTGCATCAATAAAATTATTATTGTCATTAATCCAGTATGTTGGTTCTTTGGTATATTCCTTTTTACTCTAACTATAATTTATATGTTGTAGGAGACTATTACAGCTGATCTCATAAGAGAATATATGTTAATTTGTATGCAATTATTTATTCAATTCAATTCAATTCAGTTTATTTCTTATAGCCCAATATCACAAATTACAAATTATCCTCAGAGGGCTTTACAATCTGTACACATACGACATCCCTGACCTTTGACCTCACATCGGATCAGGAAAAACTCCCCAAAAATAACCTTTGACAGGGAAAAAAGGGAATAAACCTTCAGGAGAGCAACAGAGGAGGATCCCTCTCCCCGGATGGACAGAAGAATAGATGTCATGTGTACAGAATGAACAGCATTACAAAGTTACATAAACACATTACATGAATATGACAATGTATGAATGGAACTCCAATCCATGAAACAGAAGGAGGTAGAGAGGAGGGGGGGGCGGGGCATCAGCAGGGCCAACACGGGAGGCCGGCTCACCAGGCATCAGACACCTCCAGGTCCAATGGACCCTATGAGACGTGAAGTCACAGCGACTCCGGGGAGGAAGCAGAGTTAATAAGGTGCAATGGAAAGATGTAAATTCATCCATAAGGAGAGAGAGAAGAGGAGAGAGGTGCTCAGTGTATCCTAAAACATCCCCCAGCAGCCTATAAGCATATAGCAGCATATCAAGGGGCTGGACCAGGGCAAACCTGATTCAGCCCTAACTATAAGCACTATCAAACAGGAAAGTCTTAAGTCTATTCTTGAATGAGGTGACTGTGTCTGCCTCCCGGACTTCCATTCAATTATTTATGATAATAATTGAATGGAAGTGATCATTCTGATGGAGACTGCAGCGTACAGAGTGCTGCAAGAATGAGTTCCCTTGTCAATGGGGGTTTTAAAGTGTTTTTTTAACATCCTGTGGCTAAATGAGACCACAACATTTCATCACACCATCTACAGTAAACAACCTTCACAGCCTCGTTGTGTATACTTGCGCTTATGCGACCGTGGTGTAGTTTGTTTATGGCCTAACATTAGCTTTTTAGTTTTGCCTATTGCATTATGCTTTGTAAATCGTAACAGTGGTAAAAAAGGTTTAAGTATTATAAAGGTTTTTGTCACAGAGCTTGTTTTCTGCAAAAATCTACTATACAATGGAAAAAGCCCATTGGATTTTTGTCGAGGGAACCAGTAGGTTGCTGACTTCTGGGGTTGACCTACCAAAGTACCCAACGGCACTCCAATATCAGAGGGCGTAAAAGGAGGAAGTCAGCCGATGGAGGTGGTTGGGGTGGATGTACCGGTCCAATAAACACAGGACTGTTGTTCGTGTCTAGAAGTCAACATTCTGTCAAATGACTTAACTTACAACACATAAGTTACTGAACAAACGTACTTACTCAAGCCCTATTTGTGATATCTTTTTTTTTACTAAGTCATTTTTTTTGCCTAAACCTAACCAAACTGTGAATGTTTAAATGTTAATTTTATTCCTGCCAAGCAAAACATTGCCAGGTCAGGGGCAGGAAGCAGGGGCAAGGAAACAGGGGCAAGGGCCCAGGAGACAGGGCTGGCTCCAGACACAGCCAGGACCAACGGACCCTGTGAGGCGTGAAGGCACAAAGACTCCGGGGAAGAAGTAGAGTTAGTAATGTGTAATGAAGTTGTGGTATATTCTCAGCTTCCTTAGAAGCTCACTTCCAAATTACCATGTCCCCCTCGAAAGAATGCCCGTTGACCTGTTGGAGGATCGGTCTGTACCTGGTACTCGGTACTCGGTACTGGTTCTTGTGTCTGGAACATGTGTGTTTAGATTAGAGGCCTCTGCATGACAGTATGTTATCTCAAGTTTTGCTATATGGTGCTTGTTCTTATGTCTGAAACGTATGTCTTTGGTGAGGGGCCCCTGTGTGTCGGTCCCCAGTTTTGGGCCTATATAACTTAGCTGCCTTGCATGATCCAGTCAGAACTTCCAATTGGCTGAGAAGTTTCTCCGATCGATCCTGACGCTCGTCCTGACCTGTGATTCCTGTCTGTAGTAAACTTTATTATACCAGAAAGAACAGTGTCCGCGGAGGTTCCTTCATCATCATTCTTCAACATCACTGCCGCTTGAAATATACAACAAAGTCCATAAGGAGAGAGAGAAGAGGAGAGAGGTGCTCAGTGTATCCTAAAACATCCCCCAGCAGCCTATAAGCCTATAGCAGCATATCAAGGGGCTGGACCAGGGCAAACCTGATTCAGCCCTAACTATAAGCACTATTAAAGAGGAAAGTCTTAAGTCTACTCTTAAATGAGGTGACTGTGTCTGCCTCCCGGACTGAAAGTGGAAGCTGGTTCCATAAAAGAGGAGCTTGATAACTGAAGGCTCTGGCTCCCATCCTACTTTTTAGGACTCTAGGAACCACAAGTAGACCCACATATAGTGAGCAGCTCTCTAGTGGGGCAATATGGTACTACAAGCTCCTTAAGATATGATGGTGCATCACCAATCAAGGCTTTGTAGGTGAGGAGAAGAATTTTAAATGTGATTCTTGATTTTACAGGGAGCCAGTGCAGAGCAGCTAATACAGGAGTCATGTGATCTCTTTTCTTAGTTTTTGTGAGTACACGAGCTGCAGCATTCTGGATCAACTGGAGGGATTTAAGAGACTTATTAGAGCAGCCTGATAATAAGGAGTTGCAGTAATCTAGTCTAGAAGTAACAAATGCTTGAACCAGCTTTTCTGCATCGCTTTGAGAGAAGATGTCTAATTTTTTTAATGTTATTTAGGTGAAAAAAGGTAGTGCTAAGGCAGAGTTAAAGGACAAGTCCTGATCAAAGATAACGCCGAGATTCTTTACGGTGTTTTTGGATGCCAGGGCAATGCCATCTACACCATATCATTAGATAATTGATTTGAGGTGTTCTGGACATGGAAAAATAACTTTTTTTGTCTGAGTTTAACATCAGGAAGTTGCAGGTCATCCATGTTTTTATGTCTCTAAGACAAGCTTGAAGTTTAGCGAGCTGGTTGGTTTCGTCTGGTTTGATTGATAGATATAATTGAGTATCATCTGCATAACAATGACAGTTTATGGAGTGTTTCTTGATAATATTGCCTAATGGATCATCAACTACTGAGGTCTATAGGAATACACGGCTCCACAGAGCTGTGACTCTCTGTCAGCCTGGCTACAGTGCTAAAGAGAAACCTGGGGTTGTTCTTATTTGACATTTTAGTGTACAGTGTTTGATAAAATCAAAGTTAAAGTCAGCTACAACTTTGATTTTCTCACAAACCGTACAGTAAAATTGCGTGTATATAACCATGGACATAGAAGAGGTCCTCCTGAACAACATGCCAGTGTCATTTTCATATACACTTTTAAGGATCTGCTTGAAAAAATGATCAAATATTAGAATATTATGAATATCATTATTTTTTTCTAGCTGACTTTATCTTTGATTTTCTCAAACACCGTACATGTACTAATACACTTTTAAGGATCTGCTTTAAGAAAAAAAGAATATTATTTCCTGTTACCTAACATAGACTTCAAAAACTGTACAAAAATAGAATATAACCTTTTAAAGCTATGCTTCAAATATTGTGAAAATAAGAATATCGTCTTTTCATTTGAGCCACTTTTGCATTTAATTTTCACAAAAACTGTACAGTAAAATCGCAATAGAGAATATACATGAACATAGCAGGGGACCTCACGAACAACAATCCAGTGGAAATGGATCCTTTTAAGGATCTGCTTTAACAGTTATAATATTGTGAAATTATTAATATAATCATTGAATTTGAGCTGACTTTCAATAAAAGTATAATACTGTAGTGTAACTTCACATGTTATTATATAATTATTTCATATAATGTCCAAAATAATGTTCTTTTTGACTTGTTATATGAAAGTGGAGAAATTATTGCTGAGAAATGGGTCTATCTCCGTTCTTTTGGGCCGTACACTCCCTCGTACCGTAATACCATGAATAGAGGCGCATTACATTTCAAGCGGCGGCTCACATGACTGAGTATCCGCGGATGTTGCTCTCCTGAAGGTTTCTTCACTTTTTTCCCTGTCAAAGGTTATTTTTGGGGAGTTTTTCCTGATTCGATGTGAGGTCAAAGGTCAGGGATGTCGTATGTGTACAGATTGTAAAGCCCTCTGAGGCAAATTTGTAATTTGTGATATTGGGCTATATAAAATAAACTGAATTGAATTGAATTGAAAGGAGTCAGCTGAGGTGGTTCATCTAGTCAGGATGCCTCCTGGACGCCTCCCATTAGAAGTTTTCCGGGCAAGTCCAACTGGTAGGAGGCCCCGGGGAAGACCGAGGACACGCTGGAGGGATTATATCTCCCGGCTGGCCTTGGAACGCCTCGGGATCCCCCAGAATGAGCTGGAAAGTGTTGCGGGTGAGAGGGAAGCCTGGGTCGGCCTGCTGAACCTGCTGCCACCGCGACCCGACCCCGGATAAGTGGGTGATAATGGATGGATGGATGTAATTGAATTGGATGCCGGCCCACATGACCGCAGTCACTAAAGTCGCAGGAATAATGTTCACAGAAATGATGCCGGAATTAGACTTGTCAGCTAATTAATTTGCGTATGACGAGAGCACAGACGCCACAGACACCGGGAGAAACACGTAGATGACAGCCAGGAGCTTGTTACACTGGAGCCCAACATGGGGCCTGGACTCCTTCCTCATTGGTACAGCCTCCTTCGCGATGCCTCCTGCATGACGGGACGGCCTCCTTCCTCCGTGGCCCTGCTGATGCCCCTCCTCCCTATCTCCTTCTATTTACATGGATCGTGGTTATCTGAATCGTGGTCCATGCCTACTACTCATTATTCATATTTTCTGTCATATTCATTGCATGTGTTGTAACTCTGTAACTCTGTACACATGACATCTATTGCTTCTGTCCATCCTGTGAAAGGGATCCTCTGAAGGTTTCTTTCCTTTTTTCACTGTGAAAGTTTTTTTTCTATTATTTGGGAGTTTTTTCTGATCCGATGTGAGGTCCTGGGACAGGGATGTTGTATGTGTACAGATTGTAAAGCCCTCTGAGGATAATTTGTAATGTTGGGATATACAAAATAAACTGAATTGAATGAAAACATGTTCACATATCTATGCTGTTTTATGTTCAAGGCCACTTGGTGGCTTTGTGACTTGTTATATTGTTTAATGATGTAGCCACTGATCTCTGCTGCCCTCTGTAGGCTTTCTCCAAGACAGCATCAGAGAGAGAGAGATTGATTGTCTAGGGTCTTTATTTCTCAATCAAATCACAGTTATACAGTTCATCAAATCCTTACAACAAAACTAAATCATGCAATACAAAAACAAAACCAAAGAAAATATCAGTAAAGAAAAAAAACACAACTCAGAAGTTCAGAACCAGAGCATCGCCTCTGACTGAACACAGGACGTCCTTCAGAGTCCAAAAAAAGTTCACAAAGAGTTCTGTGTTGTTTGTGAGTCTGTAAAAACCAAACTCCACCCTGAGCCGAGCAGTCAGGAGTCCCGTCAGCATCAAACTCATGTCTTCTGACCCTTTACCCAACACACAGTTTTTCCTCGTTTTCCAAATTGCCAGTTTGGCCCGTCCTGGTACGTTGCTTTACTCCCCAGAGTCTCAAATTCCCCCAGCTGGGGTGTCTTTAGAGACAGAAGGATGTCCTCCTCCTCCTTCCACTGTCCAACAGGACAGACAACCAGGGGTGGGAAGACATACTCACACTCATCGTCCCATTGGTCAGATACTGTGGGGTCCCCAACAAACGCTCTGAGGGCTTCTGGCAGAGAAGCACAGACCTCCTCCACCAGCCTGAGCAGCAGCCTGCTGGACCGGATGTTGGTCAGCTCCTCTAGCTGAGGGATGGAGGTCTTCATTAGATGACCCAGCTTCACACAGCCGGCCTCTCTCAGTCTGGATCTCAGGCTGGCCGACGTCAGGACCTGGGATGAGATTTAGCTGCTCCCAAACAGTGGCCCCTCAAAGAGCCACATTTTATGTGCAGCTGCAGGTAACTGGACCCAAAAGCCGTCAACGAGGGAAAGGCAACTTTATTGCACAACGGGCTTCAACGCAGACAAAACAAGCTCACACACAAGATCTTCAGCGATCAAATCAAGACGAACCGACAAAGAGGAATGACACAAAGAGCTTAAATACACAGGGCTGGTGCAGGTGATTGGACACAGGAGGAAACAATCAGGGACAGGGCAGACAATCACAGGGACAGGAAGTGCAGAGAAACAGAGGACACGAGAGACAAGGACTTCAAAATAAAACAGGAAACAAGACACGACACTACAGATCCACTACAGATCCTGACACCACATCCCTGGTGTCGTCACAGCTCTCCGGTGGACTGTACAGACCTGCCACGCCTGTACCGCTCTCCCCTCTCGGTCCCTCCCACCATTAATGTTTAAATACCCAACCCTCACCTTGTGCATAGAAATATGAAAAGAAACAGTGATGTAGACAGCCAACAGTAGCAGACATATTAAGTGCAGCACATCCATGACAGACTCACTTAAATCTTTTCACCCTTTTGGAACTTTTATCTTTCTTCAGCCCCCTGAGACCAGTCATGTATTTTTTAAGACGGTAGCGCTTCCTCTTATCCAACATCTCAAACCCGACCGCTTTCTGGATCGATGACACGCTCTTCATGAACTTTTCCACATCCGGAAAATGCTCTAGAACCTGCACCGATTTACCAAACGTTTCATCCAGGAAGTTGTTGATTGCACCTTATTAACTCTGCTTCCTCCCCGGAGTCGCTGTGACTTCACGTCTCATAGGGTCCATTGGACCTGGAGGTGTCTAATGCTGGTGAACTGGCCTCCCGCGTTGGCCCTGCTGATGCGCCTCCTCTCTACCTCCTTCTGTTTCATGGATTGGAGTTCCATTCATACATTGTCATATTCATGTAATGTGTTTATGTAACTTTGTAACTCTGTTCATTCTGTACACATGACATCTATTGCTTCTGTCCATCCGGGGAGAGGGATCCTCCTCTGTTGCTCTCCTGAAGGGTTCTTCACTTTTTTCCCTGTCAAAGGTTATTTTTGGGGAGTTTTTCCTGATTCGATGTGAGGTCAAAGGTCAGGGATGTCGTATGTGTACAGATTGTAAAGCCCTCTGAGGATAATTTGTAATTTGTGATATTGGGCTATACAAAATAAACTGAATTGAAATTGAATTGAAAATTGATCTCCTCCAACTTGTACAGATCTCCAGTGTAAACCTGGGACTCTGCGACAGAGACACAGTCGGAGTCTGTCTCGTACTCCATCTCCTCCTCCACAACACAAGCCTATCCACTCACCTCTGGACCAGCAGCCTGACTCTGGTCAGGTTCACCTGTCGGCCCTTTGCTGCTCCCTGCTCCACTTTCCTTCCTCCCTTCCACTGCCAGTGCTGCCTTCACCTTCTTCCCCTCTGTTTCTCCACATTCCCTCCTCCCTTCCTCTGCTCCTGCCAGTGCTTCCTTCACCTTCTTCCCCTCTGTTTCTCCACTTTCCTTCCTCCTTTCCACTGCCAGTGCTTCCTTCACCTTGTTCCCCTCTGTTTCTCCACTTTCCTTCCTCCCTTCCACTGCCAGTGCTTCCTTCACCTTCTTCCCCTCTGTTTCTCCACATTCCCTCCTCTCTTCCTCTGCTCCTGCCAGTGCTTCATCTACCCTAATTCTCTTTGTTTCTCCACAATCCCTCTTCCATTCTTTTGCTCCTGTCAGTAATTCCTCCACCTTCTTGCCCTCTGTCGTTTCACTCAGAACATCTGAGTTCTTCTCATTAATCTCTCCTCCACCTGCATCAGCTCCCTGCCCCCCGACCTGACCGCCAGTCTGCCCGCTGAGCCCCTCCCCGGCCGCCGCGGACGGGTCCCTGGTTGGGGCATCGCTGCCCCACGGGCCAGCAACCTCCACCGGCTCGCCACTCATCGGAGCCCCGGTGCTACTTCGCTCCTCAGCCGGCGCGTCCCCCGGCTCGGGGCGGCCCTCGGCCGGCCTGTGAGGACAAGCGTCCCGCTTGTGCCTCGCCCCCCCACACTTAAAACACTTGATGCTACTGGTGGTAGCGTACAGCATGTAGTGCCCGTCCCCGTGCTTCACCCTGAAGGAGACATCCAGCTTCAGACATAGCCAGGTCCAATGCACCCTATGAGACAAGAAGGCACAAAGACTCCGGGGAAGAAGTAGAGTTAGGAATGTGCAATGAAGAGATGTAAAGGATAGAGAGAAAATGAGAGAGGAGCTCAGTGTATCCTAAAACATCCCCCAGCAGCCTATAAGCCTATAACAGCATATCAAGGGGCTCGACCAGGTCAAACCTGATTCAGCCCTAACTATAAGCACTATTAAAGAGGAAAGTCTTAAGTCTATTCTTGAATGAGGTGACTGTGTCTGCCTCCAGGACTGAAAGTGGAAGCTGGTTCCATAAAAGAGGAGCTTGATAACTGAAGGCTCTGGCTCCCATCCTACTTTTTAGGACTCTAGGAACCACAAGTAGCCCCGCATTTAGTGAGCAGCTCTCTAGTGGGGCAATATGGTACTACAAGCTCCTTAAGATATGATGGTGCATCACCAATCAAGGCTTTGTAGGTGAGGAGAAGAATTTTAAATGTGATTCTTGATTTTACAGGGAGCCAGTGCAGAGCAGCTAATACAGGAGTAATGTGATCTCTTTTCTTAGTTTTTGTGAGTACACGAGCTGCAGCATTCTGGATCAACTGGAGGGATTTAAGAGACTTATTAGAGCAGCCTGATAATAAGGAGTTGCAGTAATCTAGTCTGGAAGTAACAAACGAGTGAACCAGCTTTTCTGCATCTTTTTGGGACAAGATGTGCCTAATTTTTGAAATGTTACGTAGATGAAAAAATGCAATCCTTGAGATTTGCTTAACGTGGGAGTTAAAGGACAAGTCCTGGTCAAAGATAACGCCTAGATTCTTTACAGTGGTGTTGGATGCCAGGGCAATGCCATCTACAGAAACCACATCACCAGATAATTGATCTCTGAGGTGTTCAGGGCCAGTAAAATAACTTCAGTTTTGTCTGAGTTTAACATCAGGAAGTTGCAGGTCATCCATGTTTTTATGTCTTTAAGACATGCTTGAATTTTAGCGAGCTGGTTGGTCTCCTCTGGTTTGATCGATAGATATAATTGAGTATCATCTGCATAGCAATGAAAGTTTATGGAGTGTTTCCTGATAATGTTGGCCAAAGGAAGCATATATAAGGTAAATAAAATTGGTCTAAGCACAGAACCTTGTGGAACTCCGTGATTAACGTTGGTGGTCATTGAGGCTTCATCGTTTACAAATACAAATTGAGATCGATCTGATAAATAGGATTTAAACCAACTTAGTGCGGTACCTGAAATGCCAATCGACTGATCCAGTCTCTGTAATAGGATGTCATGATCAATGGTGTCGAACGCAGCACTAAGGTCTAATAATACCAGTACGGAGATGAGTCCTTTATCTGATGCAATTAGGAGGTCATTTGTAATTTTCACCAGTGCTGTCTCTGTGCTGTGATGTTTTCTAAATCCTGACTGAAACTCCTCAAATAAACTATTCTGATGTAGGAAGTCACACAACTGATTTGCGACTACTTTCTCAAGGATCTTAGAGAGGAAGGGAAGGTTAGAGATCGGTCTGTAGTTAGCCAACACCTCTGGATTAAGAGTGGGCTTTTTCAGGAGAGGTTTAATTACAGCTACTTTGAAGGAATGTGGTACATGGCCTGTTAGCAAAGACACTTTAACAATATCCAGCAGAGAGGTGCCAATTAAAGGCAACACATCTTTAAGCAGCCTCGTTGGGATGGGGTCCAAGAGACAGGTAGACGGTTTAGAAGTAGAAACCATTGAGGACAATTGGTCTAGGTTAATGGGAGAAAAGCTATCCAAATATACACCAGGGCATACAGCCGTTTCCAAGGCCACTCCTCTTGATGACAGATCGGCAGTAGTTGAGGGCAAGAGATCATCAATCTTGCCTCTAATAGTTAAAATCTTTTCATTGAAGAAGTTCATGAAGTCATTACTACTGAGGTCTATAGGAATACACGGCTCCACAGAGCTGTGACTCTCTGTCAGCCTGGCTACAGTGCTAAAGAGAAACCTGGGGTTGTTCTTATTTTACTCTATTACTGATGAGTAATAGGCTGCTCTGGCATTACTAAAGTTAGCACAGGAGTCCTCCGTCACATTGAGACGTGGTATTGAATCAAATGCAGAAGGAATCGGTTCTTTAAATGTAGCTACAGCACTGTCAGTTAGACATCTGGTGTAGAAACTTTTGACTAACGGTGTATACTCCGGGAGTATAAACTCAAAAGTTATGAGGTAATGGTCTGACAGAAGAGGGTTCTGTGGGAAGACCTCCAAATGCTCAATGTCAATGCCATATGTAAGAACAAGGTGGAGGGTGTGGCCAAAGCAGTGAGTGGGTTTCTGTACTCTCTGACAGAAGCCAATCGAGTCCAACAATGAGATAAATGCAGTACTAAGGCAATCATTGTCAATATCCACATGAATATTAAAATCTCCGACAATAATAACCTTATCAGTTTTAAGGACTAAACTTGATAAACACTCTGAAAATTCAGATATAAATTCTGAATATGGACCTGGTGGCCGGTACAGTATAACAAATAGAATTGTCTGTAATGTTTTACAGGTTGGATGTGAAAGACTAAGAACAAGGCTTTCAAATGAGTTGTAGTTTAGTTTAGGTTTAGGATTCATTAATAGCCTTGAGTCAAAGATGGCTGCTACTCCACCTCCTCGGCCGGTGCCTCGAGGAATGTGAGTATTAATATGACTTGGAGGAGTTGATTCATTTAGGTTGACATATTCTTCATGCCTCAGCCAGGTTTCAGTAAGACACAATAAATCAATGTGATTGTCTGATATTAAATCATTTACTAATACAGCTTTAGATGACAGAGATCTAATATTTAGGAGTCCACATTTAATTCTCTTGTTTTGTTGCACTGTGGCAGTAGTGATGTTAACCTTTATGAGGTTATTTAGTATGACTCCTCTTCTGGTTACTTTTGATTTAATTTATTTTAGTGGCCGTGGGACAGACACAGTCTCTATAGAGTTAAGGTTAAGGGTGGGTAACTGCTCGAATGGAAGTGCAGAGAAGGGTGGAAGACTACAACTCTGCTTCTGCTTCCTGGTCTGAACTCTGGGTCATGGATTAAGTCCGCTAATCAACTTGGCCATGTTCGCAGAAATGAGACGCGCTCCATCCCAAGTGGGATGAATGCCGTCTCGACTCATCAGATCAGGCTTTCCCCAGAAAGTCTGCCAGTTATCTATGTAGCCCACATTGTTTGCTGGGCACCACCTGGACAACCAGCGGTTGAATGACGACATGCGGCTATACATGTCATCATTGATCAGATTGGAAACTTACTTCTGTTATATAATGTACGTTTCCCTTAGTTTTGAATTAGTTGGTAACAAATATCAAATATATTGATGTCAATACTTCTAGTCATCTGATTAAGCTAATAAAATCCAAGGAGGATTTGAGTATTTCCAACTTGTGGTGGAAGCTGTGGCATCCAGAAGCATGTATTGGAAGCCTCGGATTGGGCTTTTTGTTTTTGTCAGTTGGAGACTGGACTTTCTAAATAAAGGATACTAACATGGATGAGATGTTCTATGACTCAGACATAGAGAAGATACACTGAGATTATTGACTTTTATTATTATTATTATTACTACAATCACTTTATGTTGGACAAGAGAGAAACGTACTTTCAGATCTTCTGTATGTTTGCACAAATGGAAGAAGTGACAATAAAGCTAACTTTGAACTTTGAACTTTGAAATCTACTGCTTCCAATTAGTTGTTCTGACAATAAAACCTAATCTCAGAGATATCAGTGAATCCATTATTTTTACAGATCATGTCCTCGTTATTTATTGGCTCTTATCAATTCTAATATAAATGACATATTTCACAAGTCTTCATAGAGAAAGAGAGGGTGATGTGAGGGTGTGTTCTTACACTTATTTATTTTACTTTCAATGGGTATAATTGATAAGATCAACACTAGCTGCTTTATATGGGGCGACTATGGGTCAGTGGTTAGCATGCCCGTCTTTCAATCAGGGGGTTGGCAGTTCAATCCCCGCCCTAGTCGATGTGTCCTTGAGCAAGACACTTAACCCTGAATTGCTCCCCGTAGCTGTGTCCACGGTGTATAACGTAACATGTAAAGTGTCTTTGAGTATCTTGAAAAGCACTATATAAATTAAATGGATTATTATATCAAATGAAACATCTGCATCCTTGTTCACTTACCTTCCCTAATTGAAATGTTATTGAGTGTTTATATGTCAAGCTGCTGAAACTCCCATCTTTGAACTTGCTTTGAGCCGGTCTGTTCATGCTAAAGGTTCCGGAGCAGAGTGGAGCTGACAGAAAGCAGATGGAGATCTACCTGTACGCACACTGCTAATTCTGGCTCCTCTAATCTCTGCTCTTCCTGCTTTGACAAGTTGTAGTGGAGTAGAGAAGATGGAGTCACACTCTCTGTCTCTCACACACACACAGACACACACACACACACACACATGTGTTTCTGTGAATCCGTCAGTCAATGTAAACAGAGTGAAACTGCCCACAGCCTCCTGCCGGTCCAGTGACTTCCTGTGACACTAACCAGCTACTGTTAGGTCTTCACACTGTTTCTACACAACATGGACTCTCATCTCGTGTTTAGAATGTGTTATAATGTAATTTAAAACACTTTAAAGATATTTTCCATTAAAGATATGCACACTCTGGACTCCCCTCAGGTCCTCTGGCAGGTCTGACTGGGGCCATAGAGGCTCAAATCAGCCCCACCTTGGAACAACTAAGAGACAACCAGAGGACCTGAGGTGTCTACTGGGTGCACATCTTAAAAGGAACAAGATGATTTAGTGATGTATGAACCAATAAAGAACATCTTAAAATCAGGAGCCTTACCATCGTACATAGTCAATACCACTAGTGATAAAAGTGTCCGCAATTTTCTCAGTATTGGCCGGGGAGAGGATCAGAACCACTCTGGCAATATTTTCACGTTCCGGATATGTGTCTCGAAAGTTAAATTAGAGTTCATGACTGAGTGCCTTCAATTTAGAGGTCAGTCTCTCTCTGAGCCTCGTTGCCTCAGTTGTGTCCTGGTTTACATTCATTTAGTTACTAGTAAGGTTGCTACTTGGCCTTTTGTAAGGCAAGTCGAACCAAATACTTGTGTTGGAAACTGTATATTTCCTGTGAATAACATGCTGTCCCTGACATGTGCTAGGGGTTTCTAGAGCGTCATAGTTTGAAGCGTGGGGCTGAACAAGCGCCGGGATGTGACGAGTTGGCAGTGAGTATGTGTTGCCACGGCGGTTCTGGTCCAGTCCTCCATCTCAGGGTGCATCCACATTCCACCATCTTTGCAAGGATTGGCAGATCTGAGAACCAAACTAACTACAGAGTGTGTGTAATTGATGCAGCACAGCGCCAGAAGGAAACTCAGCCTGGAAGCCCCAGTTCAGTGCTCCACTTCTTTTTTAGTCTGTTTTTTGGTCTCCCAAATATCTGACTGCAAGCGTTGTTTCCCATCACTCATACATTTCCTAAGTGTCACACTTATACTTAGCATGTATCAGATCAGTATGTGTTTGTACAGTTTAGTGGGCAGGACTACTCTCCATATGAGGGAAAGGACTGCAAACACACTCTGGGAGATTTATATAACATTTACTCCTGATGTGGACTCATGGTACATCTAGTAAAGGGTATTGTGTGTGTGTGTGTGTGTGTGTGTGTGTGTGTGTGTGTGTGTGTGTGTTTGTGTGTGTGTGTGTGTGTGTGTGTGTGTGTGTCTCTCTTTTTCTCCATGCTTGGTTGCCATCACTAATAGCCCGGTCTTGTCAGCTGCTGTAAACAGTGAACCATCTCCAAACATTACCTTATTAAGACACAGGAGACAGAACAGAGAGAATAGTTCATACCTGCCCCCCCCCCCCCCCCCCCACACACACACACACACACACACACGCACACACACACACACACACACACACACACTCTCCTCTCACACACACATCTAGTTGTGACACATTTAACAGATCAGATTGAAATCATAACACTGATGAGCACTAAATATCTAAATATTTCAACCAATCTAAATAGTTTAAAAACACTGACAGCAAGAACTGCTTGTCTCTGGATCAGAAGCGATGCTCTTCATAGTGTGCAAGGAGACACACAGTAGGTTCCTGAAGCAATTTAACTGGGAGCTGAACCATGAAGTGCTGTAAAGGTCATCAGTAAAATCTTAAAATAAATTATAAAACATACTGGTAACCCCTTAAAACAAAAGTTACGGTTCTATGAATCCTGGATGACTGCCAGAGGCAGCAGTGCTTAACATTGGATATCTTCTGTCTCGCGCAGGTCAAGTTTTTATATAAAAAAAGTCCCTTGTGACCTCGGTTGACTCCAGCCAGCTTTAAGTTCCGGTGTCATCCCTCGGATCAGTCCTACGGAATCTTCTCGCGAGTTCACGAGATTCCAAGTGACCAAAAACTCTGGCGGTCATCCAAGATTCATTTAACCGTAGTTACATCCGTAACTTTCATTCTATTCCATCCTTACTTAAAACTAGATGACTTTTATCAGTAGAGGAATCCCAAATACAGAACATAACCCATAAAGCTCAAGCAGAGGAACTTGGCAGAACATGGCCACCCCCCATCTACAACTCCGTTCACTCTGTAGTATCTGGTGAATGTGCTCCGTGATGGCCATGAGGCCACAGATATCCTGCACAGGCACACCTCTCAGGGTCATTGATCTCTCTCAAGCATGCATGCAGCTTCCTCAGATATTCTTCGGAGGGAGGAACAGAAAAGGGTCTGCAGGGGCACTAGTAGATGGAGGTTCAGGCTGACGTTTTCCACGGTTGGCAGAGCGCACTCGCTCAAGCTAATTGTATGGCGTGCTGACGAGAGCGTGTCTGCTCGGTGTTGGCTAGATTGAAAGTTGTCAGTGAGCGAGCTCTTCTTCAGCTTGAAGGTCATGGCCGTCTTCAAGCTGAAGAGGAGCCACCTGCAGGCCGAATGACAGGCCCCATGCAGCGACTTCATCTGAGCTAGCTAAGCGGTCAGCAGATCCTCTCTAGAAGACAGCATGCCGGCCTTAGCCCTCTTGGAGGGAGTACCTGCGGCCTCTGTGGCCCGACGTTTGAAATGAGTAGGTTGGTCTGGATTCAGCTGCCCTGACAGGGGGAGGTCCACCTCACCCATCTGGTGTTCCACCTCAACCAGCCTAGCAGACCTTACCGTGATACACAGGTTCTCTCAGAAAGCCCTCCCTCAGATGCTCGAGGCCAAGACCAGAGGGACAAAGGTCATGGCCGTCTTGAAGCTGAAGAGGAGCCACACAGATCTAACAGCTGGGAGAGTTAAACATAGCTGAGAAACCCTGCCTTACCAGTCTGAGCGGGAGCGCTCCGCTGACTTCTAAGAAAACGGGCAGGATCAGTCAGTGAGAGGGGAGCGAGAACACTCTCTTTACTTTCACAGTCACTGTAGATATTGATGTCCCACCAGTTAGCTTAAACGAGAGCAGAGGTGAGCGAGGACACTATGTTCCCTAGTACGGCAGCTGTCAGAATTAGCAAGTTAGCCTGAGCGAAAGCACTCTGCTAACTCACAAAAGTCAATGTACAAAATCTCAATATCGTCTTAGCCTAACTAGCCTCCCACTAGCGTTACCCTGAGCACTCTGCTCCCCCGTGAAAGCCGGACGCGACAATGTATAACTTTACAGTGAGAGAGGAGCGGACACGCTCTCTCTGACAACTGTCAATCTAGCCAACACCGAGCGGACACACTCTGGTTAGCACGCCATACAATTAGCTTGAGCGAGAGCACTCTGCCAACTGTGGAAAACGACAAATGGTAACTCTAATCTAGTTTAGTCTGCGTAGGCGAGAAGATGAAAAAGGATAGATCTCAGGGATGACACTGGAACTTTTACCCGGCTGGGGTCATCCAAGGTCACACGTAAGATATAAAAACTCGACCTGCGTGTCCTCTATCGGCCAGTAAGAATGAAATAGAACAGAAGAAATAGATGAGATGTTCTTGTCAGGAAAGAGTTTGGACGACCAAAACAAATTATTTATGATTTGTTTACATTTAACTGAAGAAAGTGTTGGGACATCCAGCACATACAATAGCTGATGACATTTCCTTTCATTATTGGTTTTTAATAATGTATGTTTAATAATGTCTGTGTGATTAATTATACTGAATATTATGTTATTGTACGATATGTCCCAGTGGCAGCATGTATACACAGAACAACAGGGGGCCAAGGATGGAGTCTTGGGGAACACCACATAGGCCCCAAAAGAGGAGGCATCACCGACTACTGAAAAGGTTCTGTTCGACCAAAAGGATTTTCCTCGG
>NC_046975.1:1315760-1328260 GCF_009769545.1 Cyclopterus lumpus
TGGCTCATCTCACACAGACCAGCATCAATGACTGGGACCAAGGTCACACCATGACCACATGTACAATAGGCAGTAGGGGTTAAAGGAAGAGGAAACCACTGCCTGTCATATACACGTAACTCATGTCTGTTTCCTCAGGACGCTGCTTTGTGTTCAGATGAAGGACATCAGGAGGTGTGGAGGAAACACTCCAGGTAGGAGTGCTACACACACACACACACCTTAACCATCTCAATTAAAGGCATAACCTAAAAATAATTATCACCTTCAAACGTTCGACGCAGTGAGGCCAAAACCAATGTCCTCACAATGATGGTTAAAACTGGCACTGGTCGTCACAAATAAGCACACATGTGTATGTGAGTGTTTGTTCTGTTGTGTACATCACGGCTCTAAACAACCACTGTAGCCCGTGGTACAATGAGGCAGTGCCATGGCGTGCTCTTGAATCGCTCCTTGGTATCGATGCAGCAGTATACGGTCTGACGGGCTTCAGGAGGTTAATGGTGATGGAACAACGTGTCATATAGGCGTCCCGTTCCCAGGTCCAGCTAACAAAATATGTGTTAAAGTCCCATGTCCTGCTGAGGACCGGAACGTGTACGGAGGGAGGAGAGGAGGAAATGCAGTATTTATTTACAGAGCAGTGAAAAGTCTTGGGGGCACTGGGTTAGAAGGACTTTCACATAACCCCTCACACACACACTAACACCAGACCCCCTCGGGGCCCAAGAGACCCTGATTCCCAGGGTTTCACATGGGAGCAGGAGAGGGGGGGAGGGGGAGGGGGAAGGTGAGAGACGCGTAGGGAAGGAGAGGATGTAGAAGATGAGATGAGAGGGAACCTCGTCTTCTATTTCATGAAATGAAATGAAAATATACAAAATAAATAGAATAGATTTGATTTAAATTACGCTAATATCCCTGTCTATATTGTGTTAACTGATTTCTGTAATGAATGCATACGCTCTGTGGTTCTCACTGCTTGCAGCCCAATGAACCATTTAATTGACCCCTCAGCTTCTTTCACGGCTCACACTTCAGCTGACCCCATATCATATTTGAAGACATTAAAAGCTGTTCATAGGGTCTGATCCAGTGTTATCCAATGCAGTTTAGTTTTATGGCATCATATTTTCCTGGGTGGCAGGGTTTAGTGTTTAACTGGTTATTGATTTATTCAGACTTTTCAATTGGTAGTACAGATCACTCTTTTGGTGACATACACATCTGTGAGGTTTTCATAGAGCTAAAACAAATGATTTCAGATAACACAGACGTCCTCCAGCTGTGTGTGTGTGTGTGTGTGTGTGTGTGTGTGTGTGTGTGTGTGTGTGTGTGAGAGAGTGTGTGTGTGTGTGTCAGACAGTAAATGGAGAAAGGGCTTCTTCCTGTGTGTGATTTACAGAGCCAGGGGAAAGAGAAAGAAGACCATATTAGGCAATGTTTGGCTCAACCAGAGAGATTGGCTTTGACCACACACACACACGCACACACATATTTAGTTTTTTAAAGTGACTTATTATATTAGATTATATATCATACAGATAATAAAGCTTTAATTTGTTGTACATGTCTGTCCCAGACTCTTTTTATACTGCTAGTAATATAGTAACACATAGTGACACATTAACAAGTCTTTTATTGATCAGCTGGGGGTTCAGTGTCTTGCTCAAGGTCACTTCGACATGAACTATGGGGAGAGAGGGGATGGAACCGGCTACCTTGAGGTTACAGGACGACCACTGTCCCCATGAGCTACAGCTGACCAACTAACACAAAGGAACATATAACACAATCGGTTCATTTTTATTTATTAAGCACCTTTCAAACAAATAAATACCTAAGTCTTCATAACAGAATGCACCACAGCTCCTTGAACACGTCACGTTGGTGAACAGGAACCAATGACAGGGATTGGTGCTCCCTCTCCTGATGGAGCTTCAGGCTGATCCTCTCCACCATCACACCTTCACACATTTTACGCTTTCCATATTTCATTTTTCATGTCATTATGGAATACAATTCTAACATGCATTGAACCTCTACTCACAGCTCATTACACGACACATCCTCATAAGAACCAGTTGACCTAACACACAGTTACCCACAACCAAGGGTACTTGAATCAAGGCTGATGATGACGATGAAGAAGAAGAAATTAGGATGATGCATGTGGTCTGACACTCTGGAAGTCATGTACAACACACACACACACATACACACACACACTCATAGAGTGAGGCTGGGAGAGGGCAGATTCACTTCCTGAGGATAGACCTTGAGACATGACCTACTGTGTGTGTGTGTGTGTGTGTGTGTGTGTGTGTGTGTGTGTGTGTGTGTGTGTGTGTGTGTGTGTGTGTGTGTGTGTGTGTGTGTGTGTGTGTGTGTGTGCGTGCGTGTGAGAGAGAGAGAGAGACTTTCTTCTTAATATGGACTTGTTGGGTCCAGAGCAGAGTGAGATGAAGGCCTCCTCTCCCTCTGCTGCTGCTCCCCACTGTGACTAGAAAAGGGAATGAATGTAGCCAGCTGGAAGTGGAAGAGGGGGGGGGGGGGGGGGGGGGGGGCTATCAGTGGAAGTGATCACAGACTGGAAGAGGGAATGTTTATCCAAAGCAGCAATCCCATTTTCCATGATCCCTAAAATAAAAGGCTGGCTCGGACCTTATATGGACAGACTGGGAGTTTCCAGAGCATTGTTGGAAAACACCCAGCTGTTCTGTTCATATGTCTCTCTCTCTCTCCCTCTGTCTTTATGTCTCTCTCTCTCTCCCTCTGTCTTTAGGTCTCTCTCTCTCCCTCTGTCTTTATGTCTCTCTCTCTCTCCCTCTGTCTTTAGGTCTCTCTCTCTCTCTCCCTCTGTCTTTAGGTCTCTCTCTCTCTCTCCCTCTGTCTTTAGGTCTCTCTCTCTCTCCCTCTGTCTTTAGGTCTCTCTCCCTCTCTCTCCCTCTGTCTTTAGGTCTCTCTCTCTCCCTCTGTCTTTAGGTCTCTCTCTCTCTCTCCCTCTGTCTTTAGGTCTCTCTCCCTCTCTCTCCCTCTGTCTTTAGGTCTCTCTCTCTCCCTCTGTCTTTAGGTCTCTCTCCCTCTCTCTCCCTCTGTCTTTAGGTCTCTCTCTCTCCCTCTGTCTTTATGTCTCTCTCTCTCTCCCTCTGTCTTTAGGTCTCTCTCTCTCCCTCTGTCTTTATGTCTCTCTCTCTCTCCCTCTGTCTTTAGGTCTCTCTCTCTCTCTCCCTCTGTCTTTAGGTCTCTCTCTCTCTCTCCCTCTGTCTTTAGGTCTCTCTCTCTCTCTCCCTCTGTCTTTATGTCTCTCTCTCTCTCCCTCTGTCTTATACGTCTCTCTCTCTCTCTCCCTCTGTCTTTATGTCTCTCTCTCTCTCCCTGTGTCTTATATGTCTCTCTCTCTCTCTCCCTCTGTCTTTAGGTCTCTCTCTCTCTCTCCCTCTGTCTTATATGTCTCTCTCTCTCTCCCTCTGTCTTTAGGTCTCTCTCCCTCTCTCTCCCTCTGTCTTATATGTCTCTCTCTCTCTCCCTGTGTCTTATACGTCTCTCTCTCTCTCCCTCTGTCTTTATGTCTCTCTCTCTCTCTCTGTCTTTATGTCTCTCTCTCTCTGTCTTTATGTCTCTCTCTCTCTCCCTCTGTCTTTATGTCTCTCTCTCTCTCTCTCTGTCTTTATGTCTCTCTCTCTCTCCCTCTGTCTTTATGTCTCTCTCTCTCTCCCTCTGTCTTTATGTCTCTCTCTCTCTGTCTTTATGTCTCTCTCTCTCTCTCCCTGTGTCGCTATGTCTCTCTCTCTCCCTCTGTCTTATACGTTTCTCTCTCTCTCTCCCTCTGTCTTATATGTCTCTCTCTCTCCCTCTGTCTTTATGTCTCTCTCTCTCTCTCCCTGTGTCTTATATGTCTCTCTCTCTCTCCCTCTGTCTTATACGTCTCTCTCTCTCTCCCTGTGTCTTTATGTCTCTCTCTCTCTCCCTCTGTCTTATACGTCTCTCTCTCTCTCTCCCTGTGTCTTTATGTCTCTCTCTCCCTGTGTCTTATATGTCTCTCTCTCTCTCCCTCTGTCTTTATGTCTCTCTCTCTCTCTTCCTCTGTCTTTATGTCTCTCTCTCTCTCCCTCTGTCTTTATGTCTCTCTCTCTCTCTCCCTCTGTCTTATACGTCTCTCTCTCTCTCCCTCTGTCTTTATGTCTCTCTCTCTCTCCCTCTGTCTTTATGTCTCTCTCTCTCTCTCCCTCTGTCTTTATGTCTCTCTCCCTCTGTCTTTATGTCTCTCTCTCTCTCCCTGTGTCTTATATGTCTCTCTCTCTCTCCCTCTGTCTTTATGTCTCTCTCTCTCCCTCTGTCTTTATGTCTCTCTCTCTCTCCCTCTGTCTTTATGTCTCTCTCTCTCTCCCTCTGTCTTATACGTCTCTCTCTCTCTCCCTCTGTCTTTATGTCTCTCTCTCTCTCTCTGTCTTTATGTCTCTCTCTCTCTGTCTTTATGTCTCTCTCTCTCTCCCTCTGTCTTTATGTCTCTCTCTCTCTCTCTCTGTCTTTCTGTCTCTCTCTCTCTCCCTCTGTCTTTATGTCTCTCTCTCTCTCCCTCTGTCTTTATGTCTCTCTCTCTCTGTCTTTATGTCTCTCTCTCTCTCTCCCTGTGTCGTTATGTCTCTCTCTCTCCCTCTGTCTTATACGTTTCTCTCTCTCTCTCCCTCTGTCTTATATGTCTCTCTCTCTCCCTCTGTCTTTATGTCTCTCTCTCTCTCTCCCTGTGTCTTATATGTCTCTCTCTCTCTCCCTCTGTCTTATACGTCTCTCTCTCTCTCTCCCTGTGTCTTTATGTCTCTCTCTCTCTCCCTCTGTCTTATACGTCTCTCTCTCTCTCTCCCTGTGTCTTTATGTCTCTCTCTCCCTGTGTCTTATATGTCTCTCTCTCTCTCCCTCTGTCTTTATGTCTCTCTCTCTCTCTTCCTCTGTCTTTATGTCTCTCTCTCTCTCCCTCTGTCTTTATGTCTCTCTCTCTCTCCCTCTGTCTTATACGTCTCTCTCTCTCTCCCTCTGTCTTTATGTCTCTCTCTCTCTCCCTCTGTCTTTATGTCTCTCTCTCTCTCTCCCTCTGTCTTTATGTCTCTCTCCCTCTGTCTTTATGTCTCTCTCTCTCTCCCTGTGTCTTATACGTCTCTCTCTCTCTCTCCCTCTGTCTTTATGTCTCTCTCTCTCTCCCTCTGTCTTTATGTCTCTCTTTCTCTCCCTCTGTCTTATACGTCTCTCTCTCTCTCCCTCTGTCTTTATGTCTCTCTCTCTCTCTCTGTCTTTATGTCTCTCTCTCTCTGTCTTTATGTCTCTCTCTCTCTCCCTCTGTCTTTATGTCTCTCTCTCTCTCTCTCTGTCTTTATGTCTCTCTCTCTCTCTCTCTGTCTTTATGTCTCTCTCTCTCTCCCTCTGTCTTTATGTCTCTCTCTCTCTCTCTGTCTTTATGTCTCTCTCTCTCTGTCTTTATGTCTCTCTCTCTCTCCCTCTGTCTTTATGTCTCTCTCTCTCTGTCTTTATGTCTCTCTCCCTCTGTCTTTATGTCTCTCTCTCTCTCTCCCTCTGTCTTTATGTCTCTCTCTCTCTCCCTCTGTCTTATACGTCTCTCTCTCTCTCTCCCTGTGTCTTATATGTCTCTCTCTCTCTCCCTCTGTCTTATACGTCTCTCTCTCTCTCTCTCTCCCTGTGTCTTTATGTCTCTCTCTCTCTCCCTGTGTCTTATATGTCTCTCTCTCTCTCCCTCTGTCTTTATGTCTCTCTCTCTCTCTTCCTCTGTCTTTATGTCTCTCTCTCTCTCCCTCTGTCTTTATGTCTCTCTCTCTCTTCCTCTGTCTTTATGTCTCTCTCCCTCTGTCTTTATGTCTCTCTCTCTCTCCCTCTGTCTTTATGTCTCTCTCTCTCTCTCTCTCTGTCTTTATGTCTCTCTCTCTCTGTCTTTATGTCTCTCTCTCTCTCCCTCTGTCTTTATGTCTCTCTCTCTCTCTGTCTTTATGTCTCTCTCTCTGTCTTTATGTCTCTCTCTCTCTCCCTCTGTCTTTATGTCTCTCTCTCTCTGTCTTTATGTCTCTCTCTCTCTCCCTCTGTCTTTATGTCTCTCTCCCTCTGTCTTTATGTCTCTCTCTCTCTCCCTCTGTCTTTATGTCTCTCTCTCTCCCTCTGTCTTTATGTCTCTCTCTCTCTCTCTGTCTTTATGTCTCTCTCTCTCTCCCTCTGTCTTTATGTCTCTCTCTCTCTCTGTCTTTATGTCTCTCTCTCTCTGTCTTTATGTCTCTCTCTCTCTCCCTCTGTCTTTATGTCTCTCTCCCTCTGTCTTTATGTCTCTCTCTCTCTCCCTCTGTCTTTATGTCTCTCTCTCTCTCTCTGTCTTTATGTCTCTCTCTCTCTCCCTCTGTCTTTATGTCTCTCTCTCTCTCCCTCTGTCTTTATGTCTCTCTCTCTCTGTCTTTATGTCTCTCTCTCTCTCCCTCTGTCTTTATGTCTCTCTCTCTCTCTGTCTTTATGTCTCTCTCTCTCTCTCCCTGTGTCGTTATGTCTCTCTCTCTCCCTCTGTCTTATACGTCTCTCTCTCTCTCTCCCTCTGTCTTATATGTCTCTCTCTCTCCCTCTGTCTTTATGTCTCTCTCTCTCTCTCCCTCTGTCTTTATGTCTCTCTCTCTCCCTCTGTCTTATACGTCTCTCTCTCTCTCTCCCTGTGTCTTATATGTCTCTCTCTCTCTCCCTCTGTCTTATACGTCTCTCTCTCTCTCTCCCTGTGTCTTTATGTCTCTCTCTCTCTCCCTGTGTCTTATATGTCTCTCTCTCTCTCCCTCTGTCTTTATGTCTCTCTCTCTCTCTTCCTCTGTCTTTATGTCTCTCTCTCTCTCCCTCTGTCTTTATGTCTCTCTCTCTCTCCCTCTGTCTTTATGTCTCTCTCTCTCTCCCTCTGTCTTTATGTCTCTCTCTCTCTCTCTGTCTTTATGTCTCTCTCTCTCTCCCTCTGTCTTTATGTCTCTCTCTCTCTGTCTTTATGTCTCTCTCCCTCTGTCTTTATGTCTCTCTCTCTCTCCCTCTGTCTTTATGTCTCTCTCTCTCTCTCTGTCTTTATGTCTCTCTCTCTCTCCCTCTGTCTTTATGTCTCTCTCTCTCTGTCTTTATGTCTCTCTCTCTCTCTCTCTCTGTCTTTATGTCTCTCTCTCTCTGTCTTTATGTCTCTCTCTCTCTCCCTCTGTCTTTATGTCTCTCTCTCTCTGTCTTAATGTCTCTCTCTCTCTCTCCCTCTGTCTTTATGTCTCTCTCTCTCTCTCTCTCTGTCTTTATGTCTCTCTCTCTCTCTGTCTTTATGTCTCTCTCTCTCTGTCTTTATGTCTCTCTCTCTCTCCCTCTGTCTTTATGTCTCTCTCTCTCTCTCTCTGTCTTTATGTCTCTCTCTCTCTGTCTTTATGTCTCTCTCTCTCTCCCTCTGTCTTTATGTCTCTCTCCCTCTGTCTTTATGTCTCTCTCTCTCTCCCTCTGTCTTTATGTCTCTCTCTCTCCCTCTGTCTTTATGTCTCTCTCTCTCTCCCTCTGTCTTTATGTCTCTCTCCCTCTGTCTTTATGTCTCTCTCTCTCCCTCTGTCTTTATGTCTCTCTCTCTCTCTCCCTCTGTCTTTATGTCTCTCTCCCTCTGTCTTTATGTCTCTCTCTCTCTCTCTCTGTCTTTATGTCTCTCTCTCTCTCTCTGTCTTTATGTCTCTCTCTCTCTCCCTCTGTCTTTATGTCTCTCTTCCTCTGTCTTTATGTCTCTCTCTCTCTCCCTCTGTCTTTATGTCTCTCTCTCTCTCTATGTCTCTCTCTCTCTCCCTGTGTCTTATATGTCTCTCTCTCTCTCCCTCTGTCTTTATGTCTCTCTCTCTCTCCCTGTGTCTTATATGTCTCTCTCTCTTTCTACGTCTCTCTCTCTCCTTGATGTCCTCTACTGTCGTAGTATCAGTGTTGGTGCTCAGAGGACATTCTGAGCCAATGAGAACATTGTGACCACACAGTGTATTCACACATATCTTCTCCCAGGTTGAGATAATGGAGATCAAAGATGGAGATCCAGGAGTCTGCACTTTGGGTAAGAGAGAAACAGTGTTTTGGTTTCAGAAAGAGGATTGTCCTTAAGGATGGAATATTAATATGTACACTTGATATGAATCCTGAAAAGTTCCCCCAGAGGCTTGTTATCTTTCAGAGCAACATCTCGTCTTCTGAAATGGCAGGAAGCTTTCCACCATGCCTCCACTCTATTAGGAAGCTATTTCCCAGAGTTGTGCCATAATTCAGGGCAGTGTAGTTAAAGATTTGACAAAGAGAAAACACAGAACCACGAGTTCACCGACAAACCAACATCAACTGTGTTCGTCAGGTTCAGCCTCCAGCTTCTCTGCAACCTCCTTCAGAAACATTTGACATCATCTGGTGTTTATTCATTTCATACTCTTTCACTGTGAAACTGGATTCATTAACGTTCTTCATTCCTTTGAATAACTTCAAAACTAGTTACACTGCAGCCTGGTGCATGTTCTGTATACGTTTTACCACCATGGCCAAAGGAAACCAACAAATCAAATGATCACATGACTCTTCCAGCATTTCTACTGTGGGTCATTTAAGCTGTTTGACCTGAGTAACCCATTCATATGGATCTCATATTCAATGTTAAGATCCATTCTAATCAACGTATTCATTTAATGACTCTCAAACAAACACAGTGGAGGTATCAGGTGTCTGATGCAAAGTATGTATTTTGTATTTCAGATGTCAGAGATGAGCATGTAGAGGTGAGTATCACACACACATCAACATCTTATAATCTTTGTTTGGGAGCGTGTGTGTGTGTGTGTGTGTGTGGAATGTCAGCACCATGACAGGAAGTTCATATTATGTAGGTCTACTGGGGGTTAAAACCATTTCCTGTTTACCCCTCCCCAACAAAAATGTTAGTGCTATGCAATCCATCTCCTCTCTCTCTCTCTCTCACTCTCTCACTCCCTCACACACAGTTATTCACACCCAGTGAATGTCTCAGGCAGCTTTAACTGGTCTTTCTACTGACGGCTCTCTATCGTCTGATTGGCTGCGCATGATTTATTCTGCTTTCATGACATAGTTTTCATGTTTCCTCCTCTGTGTTTAAGCTTTTCTCCTTCATAACTTTATTCTCATGTTATCATGTCTCATCATAAGGACAATATCACTTGCATCGCTCTGATTTACATCAGCTAATGACGGCTTATCTGTGGTTTTGAGATTAATATGAATATTTCTTTGTGAGTTTGTGTGATGTGCATGCGGTTAGTCATCCCTGTGGCCCATGGTGCAGTGCTGCATCTCTGGTCAGTTGGTAGTCTGAGATGAAGCACTGTAGCTCGGGACGGAGGACAGAAATACCAGTGTGCCCACCGCTCCCAGTGTCCAGCAGCAGGTCCCCAGTGATATGAGACAGGAAGACACTCTGAGAAGTGGTTTCTGTTCACATTTTATTTAGAGGACATAGACAACAATTCATCACAAAATGAGGATTGAAAATACATTTGTATTATACATAATATTTTATTGTAGTATTTTTAGAATCATCCTGTGAACGACTTGTAAGAATGCTTAATATCTCATTCATTTTTAATACGAAACAACTATCAAATTCAGCATTAACTAGTGATGGAATCACAGCAGCCCTGACAGCCCTGACCGGGCCAGGGGGCAGGGGCCAGGGGCCAGGGCTGGGGCCAGGGGCCAGGCCAAGGGGCCAGGGCTGGGGCCAGGGCAAGGGGCCAGGGCTGGGGCCAGGGGCAAGGGCAAGGGGCCAGGGCAAGGGGCCAGGGGCAAGGGCAAGGGGCCAGGGCAAGGGGCCAGGGCTGGAGCCAGGGGCCAGGGCAAGGCGCCAGGGCTGGGGCCAGGGGCCAGAGCAGGGGCCAGGGCAGGGGCCAGGGCTGGGGCCAGGGGCAAGGGGCCAGGGCAAGGCGCCAGGGCTGGGGCCAGGGGCCAGAGCAGGGGCCAGGGCAGGGGCCAGGGCTGGGGCCAGGGGCCAGAGCAGGGGCCAGGGCTGGGGCCAGGGGCAAGGGCAAGGGCTTAAAGTGCAGACTGGATACACCGTTGGAGACGAATTATCCCAGATCTACAGCTGCTCTTTCACATCACTGACCCTGAGATGTGCTTCAAAGCCCAGCACTCTTCATGTGGGCTTAGTGAAGTGGGCAGACATTGGCCCCTCCCTCACATCCAAGGTTAGGGTTAGAGTTAGAGTTAGGGTTAGGGTTAGGGTTAGAGTTAGAGTTAGGGTTAGAGTTAGAGGGTTAGAGGTTAGGGTTAGGGGTTAGAGTTAGGGTTAGAGTTAGAGTTAGGGTTAGGGGTTAGGGTTAGGGGTTAGGGTTAGAGTTAGAGTTAGAGGGTTAGAGGTTAGGGTTAGGGGTTAGAGTTAGAGTTAGAGTTAGGGGTTAGGGTTAGGGTTAGAGTTAGAGTTAGGGGTTAGGGTTAGGGGTTAGGGTTAGGGTTAGAGTTAGGGGTTAGGGTTAGGGTTAGAGTTAGAGTTAGGGGTTAGGGTTAGGGGTTAGGGTTCGAGTTAGAGTTAAGGGTTAGGGTTAGGGTTAGGGTTAGGGTTAGAGTTAGGGTTGGAGTTAGGGTTAGGGTTAGGATGGATGATCGCACAAGAAGAGGAAGGTTATTGATCTCCTCTCTCCTGGGGTCCAGTTTTCCCAGGAATCCCTTGACCTATCAGAAAGGGGGATTCCTGGAAATACTGTTCTTGGGGGTGGGGCTTATCAGCTATTCCATGTCCAGTATGTTGTCATAATTATGTGTGTTGTGTGTAATAATGTTCATATTTACTGGGTACACATGTCACATTTCTGTTCATGTGATCTGACTTGAACCAATCTCTCGCTCCTCTCTGATTACTTCTCATTTTTAAATAAACATTGATAACAAATAAATATTTGTATGTATTGTTATTTATTGTACTTGAATACTGCTTATCTTGAGTATTTTGGGATTAGAGCGGGATAAATGACTGAATCTCAGGTGTAAGATGTACAGTAATCATGTCCAGCACTTAAAATCCTACTGAAATACAGTATAAGTACAGTATTAGTATTATCATCAAAATGAAAGCATCAAAGTAAAAGTACTCATGCTGTAACTGAGATCTGATTCTATGTGACTGTTAGATGGTTAATACTGAGCATTAATATTAGAGCATCATATTACTGTTGTAGCTGCATCAGTGGCGGCTGGCCAATAGAGGGCCACGGGGCAATTATACAAATTGTCAATATTTGTGTTTTGGAGATATGGAATATACCCAGTAATATTTGTAAAATAGGATATCTGCGCAAAATATATGCTTTTCCTGTACCTCCTCTCGCCTGTCTGCGTGTGTCAGTTGCACTGGGGCCAAAATCGTTTTGGCCCACAAGAGATGGGTCGAAGAAGCAGTTTAGCCTATAACTGATCAAAGATATAAATGGGTGGTACACAATTTAGCCAATCAGCGTCCTAAAATAGATTCAGCTTTGGGCCAAAGTCATCTGGCCCAAAGCAAGAACCTTTTAAAAAAAAATGTAATGACATGAAACGGCCAGCGTGAGCACGACCGCTTCTCTTCCAAGAAGACCCGACCCGGTAAAATCAGCGGAGACACATCCAGCATGGACAGTTAGGGGAGTAAGAACATGAAGCACTTGTCTGAAGAATTGAGAAAACATGAGAACACCAGGACACACATGATAACTCCTCAAGCTGCCATATTGAGTGGACGTCACTACACAGCTGGACCACGGACACAGGATTGAGGTGAAGAAACACAATGAGGAGGTGGATAAAAACAGGCACACTTTAACCCTAACAAGGTTCATAGGGCATCTTAATATATAAACATGTTATATTAGATTTCATATATATATATATGTGTGATTTATTGTTATACAATATTTATATTTTATTATTATATATTTATGATATTTATATTGTATATATTATATATTATATATATATTATATGATATTATATGGTATTTATATACTGTATCATATTATACTGAATATTATTGTATGATATATATATTAATATACTAAATTGTATGAATAAGATGTCCTTATTATGTCAGTGTTGTAATAAATGTTAAATATTTAACTGCAAAATAGAAATGTGTGTTTGATACTTTTTTTGCATTGAATCATTCTGGGAGGTTTGGTGAAGTTGATTGGATGGCCCCACCAAAGAAAATCCACCAGCCGCCACTGAGCTGCATGTTATTTTTGCTATTTTTGTAAAATAATGGTTCACTATACTTGTATACATGTGAGAAGTTGAATTGCTACAACTCGATTGTTTTTGGACTCTAAAACAAACAAACAAACAAAACAATGCAGTAAATAATACAGTAATATAAGTGAACTATTCAACTGTAGTAAATGTGCATCCAACAACAAGGTAGCATTAAACAGGCTAAACACATTTTACAGGTTACATCATCAATAAAAACAATCACAAAAGAA